>NC_034601.1:47848808-47864266 GCF_900095145.1 Mus pahari | reverse complement strand
ATATATATATGTACATATGTATATGTACATGATGTATATGTATCATAGATATATATGCACTCTATCATATATACACTTACATATATACATACATACACACACATATATATATATACATATGTATATACATATATATACATACATACACACACACACACAAACACATATACTACATGGGTTGGACTATAGCACCAACCCATGGAGTCACATGGAGTGACCCATCACTCCAGTGCATATGAAGCAGAGGATGCTCTTGTCAGACATCAGTTGGAGAAGAGGCCCTTAGTTCTGTGAAAGCTGGATGCCCCAGTGTAGAGGAATGTCAGGGCAGGGAGGCGGGAGTGGGTGGATGGGTGGGTGATGGAGCACCTTCACAGAAGCAGGGGGAGTGGGGATGGAATAGGCAGTTTCTTCAGGGGAAACTGGAAAGAGAGATAACATTTGAAATGCAGATAAATAAAAATCCAATAAAAAATAAAAGACAACAATCCAGTTTAAAAGTAAAAGAAAATAATGTACATTTCTTAAACCATGAATATAAGAATTACTAGAATTATTAAAATATCAAGTGCACCTACCTATAAAATATTCAGTGTTGTATGTTTTGTAATCAATTATAATGAGTCTTTTATTTCAATGACATTGATGTTTTCTCATATTCATAGACATGATTTTACATTATTATCTGTTTATGGCTTTACTTGTTATAAGAATAACTAATTATATTGACCATACCAATAAACTAATTTTAAAAATATTTGATATTTTGTATTATGTAAGAACAGATACAAATAACTAATAACATTTTTTTCCAATTTAAATGTCCTGATTACTATTCACATTATTTTGTTGAAGCTGTGACTTCAGAATTCATAGTACCAGCTGAGTTTGGTTGTGGATTCTCTTAAGTTTCCTTAACAGAATGAAGAGATCAAAGGTTATAATCCTTCCTTCAGGTAAAATGAGCTGAACAATCTTTGTGCTGCACTCTAATTTTTCCTTCCTTTGAAGATAAATGCTTAATGTAGCCTTCCTCGTCAGTGTCAAACATTCGTACATACCTTGACAAACAATATTATTATATATTATTAATGAGGTCTGCATATGTCATGTTAGAATCAACTTTAAAAATAATCAGTGGTTGCTTAAACAACATTAAAACTCAACAATTTTATACTTATTTTAATTATGCTAGTAATATTTAGTGTTTCTACCAAAATAACTACTTTAGGAAGCCAATATTTTTAAAAGTCTTGGCAAAATGTAATATTTAGCAGAAACAATTCAATTTCATTTTAATTGGCTATGATGATAAAATATTTATTTTAGAAATATTAAAAATTATGAGTGGCACGTAAATGACAGTAATCAAAGAGCCCTTCATCTCTGGTTAAAAAATAATGAGCTACAGAATAATAAAAAAATTCAGAGGTCATACAATCAATCAGCACAGAATTATATTAATTTTTGTTCTCAAAATTGAGGGATTATTCTAAAGCTCCAAAACAATTCTTTTGGAAAGAAACACTATGAATTTTAAATAAAGTCTATTAATTTATTTATGTTTTAGAAAATTATAATTTTGTTAATGAGTATTATAATTGGGTTGAAATTCATTTTCAAAAGTCAACAAAAATCTTTTTTTTTTTTTTTTTTTTTTTTTTTTTTTTTTTTTTTATCCCATCTTACCTTATCTTATCTCTTCTTATTTTATCTTGAATGCTCAGAGATCAGAAGTTCAACGGTCAGAGGACTATAGCAAGTCTGTGTTTGGATACCTCACTCCACAGAAAATGTAAAGGGAGAGAAAAATTTGCCAATATAGGCAGAGGATTTAAGATATCACTTACTAAAAAAGGGGTGCTTTGTAAGTTTTATATTTTTCTCAAAATATGTGATCACTTTGGCACACATATCTCAGTAATTTGCTTACTTGTAAGTACTTCATTTCACAAAGTACAAAACATTTCTAGCTGTGATGCCTAATTTTCAAATAAATAGAATCTTATGCAGGAGAGAAGTTAAGAGATTTAACCAAGGTTAGAGAAGCATTTCTGTGTATTTAATTTGGTCCTTGTAATTGATTCCCTGGACTCTCTCTCAGAGAGAAAGTTTTTCTATTAATGTTCCATGTACCTCCCTGGCATCCTCATAGTTCTATACTCCAGAGGGCACAGCATCCTTGCTTTTTCTCTCTCAAAGTCTCATGTACTCAGAGTCCCGATGTGTGGAAACCTCCAAATGAAATATTTTTGTGTTCATAAAATTATAATATCCCTCTTTTCTAATATTTTGGCCATTTTCAAGGTAAGTGGACTTTATGGAATTAAATTTGTGACTTGAAAGAAAAAGCTTTTGTTCAGTTTTGAAGTATCAAAAAATGAAGCGATATAGATAGCTAAAGTTTCGGGAAAACGAAAACTTGAGCCTGATGGTGCACATCAGAAGGATATAGATCTCTGTAAGTTTGGGGCCAGCCTATCTTATTGCAGTGTTAGTTCCAGAATACCCAAGAATAGACAAAGAAACCCACATCAAACAAAACAAAAAAGCAAAGCAAAAACAAACAAGTCCAATTAACTTCCAATGAGATAAAAGAAAATTAATCCCATGAGGGGTAGACAGCAGGAAATAATCAAACTCATGGCTGAAATCAACCAAGTAGAAACAAAAAGAACTATAAAAAACCAAACCAAAACAAAACCAGAAGTTCGTTCTTTGAGAAAATCAACAACATAGATGAAACCTTAGCCAGACTAACCAAAGGGCACAGAGACGGTATCCAAATTAATAAAATGAGAAATGAAAAGGAGGATATAACAACAGAAACTGAGGAAATTCAAAACATCATCAGATCCTACTATAAAATTCAACAAAACTGGAAAATCTGGGTGAAATGGACAATTTTCTAAACAGATACCAAATCTGCATCAGATAAACCATCTAAACAGCTGCATAATCCCTAAAAATTAATAGAAGCACTCCCACCCCACCCCTGAAAAAAGCCCAGGACCAGATGGTTTTACTACAGAATTCTATTAGACTTTCAAAGAAGACCAATACTCTTCAAACTATTCCAAAAATAGAAAGAGATGGAGAACTACCCAATTCATTCTATGAAGCCACAGTTAGGCTGCTAATTCTCCCTTGGAGATGGAACAGTTTCTGTCTAATCAGGAACCTGCCACAATTTCCTTTCATAGAGGACTTCATAAGAGATTTTTGTCTACTTCTATGATTAATGTTCCAAATATATTTTAAAAACTGTTTGAGTGCTTATTACTTTTAGCTTTAGAAGACCTCATGTATATTTTAGAGCCATTTATCTATTATAAATTATTTTGATGACTTAAAAAATGTCAATATTGAGTTGTATATTTTAAAATACATTTTATTAGTTTGATAATAAAAGAAGAAAAAACTGACAGCAAGCTAGGTGCGGTGACAAATATCTGTAATTCCAGAACATGGGAGGCAGAGACAGGAAGATCAAGGCTAGTTTCAGCTAAAATTCAAGACTGGCAGAGCTACATGAGATGCAATCTAAACAAACAGCCTTCTAAAATCTGGAGAGTCAACTATTCCTTCTGAATGATTAATTTATTTATTTTAATGTGTTTTAAGTTTCATCTCCATTGTATCTATCTGTGAATATAGTCAGTAGACGAAAAATGCAACCCCAATTTTTGTAGAAACACATGTTAAAAGTAAACATTTTGAAGATTTTTTTTAACTGATGAAAGAAATTTGCCTAGAGGATTTCCCCCTTTGAGGTGCCATTTTCTTTTATTTTGATTTGATTAATTAATAGATAAGAAAAGAAAAGAAAAGAAAAGAAGAGAAGAGAAGAGAAGAGAAGAGAAGAGAAGAGAAGAGAAGAGAAGAGAAGAGAAAAAGAAAATTAGACAATAGAGCTGAATTATAGCTTGGGGAATTCTGGATTTGATTAGAGCTATGCTCTACAGCCCAATATAAAGTGATTTAACAGCACTCTGTACTAAAGGAGTAGAACACTTAATTTTTCATAGATTAATTTTTTTATTCTTCTGAGGAATAAAAAATTTCTTTCTGTTTAGAAAGGCAGGGGACTTAGCTGGGCAAGGATGGGGATAGGGAGAGCAAGAATGAACTAGCAAAGGTAAGCAAGCAGGCAGGAAAGGTGAAGAACTTAGAGGTATAATTATGTTTCTAATCAAATAAAATTATGAGACATGCAGAGATCAAGAGAATATAAGCCATAGTAAAAAAACAATACAGAAAACCGTGACAGGCACATTAACTTGAGCACATCTTATTGACCTGTTGCCTATACATTATCACTCTTATATTGTGCTGATTTTGACATTCCTGAGTTGGAAGAGTATTGTCTTAGTCAGGGTTTCTATTCCTGCACAAACATCATGACCAAGAAACAAGTTGGGGAGGAAAGGGTTTATTTGGCTTATACTTCCATACTGCTGTTCATCACCAAGGAAGTCAGGACTGGAACTCAAGCAGGTCAGGAAGCAGGAGCTGATACAGAGGCCATGGAGGGATGTTCTTTACTGGCTTGCTTCCTCTGTCTTTCTCAGCCTGCTCTCTTAAAGAACCAAGACTACCAGCCCAGAGATGGCACCACCCACAAGGGGACCTCCCCCTTGTTGACTAATTGAGAAAAAGCCTTACAGCTGGATCTCATGGAGGCATTTCCCCAACTGAAGCTCCATTCTCTGTGATATAACTCCAGCCTGTATCAGTTGACACAAAACTATCCACTACAGTCATGTATGCCTTTAATCTCAGCCCTTAGGAGGCAGAGGAAGGCAGATTTCTGAGTTCAAGGCAAGCCTGGTCTACAGAGTGAGTTCCAGGACAGACAGGGCTATACAGAGAAGCCCTGTCTCAAAAAACAAAACAAATTCAGAGTCTCTCTTTTGTTTTCTGTCAAATAGTTTATTTATAAATAAAGTGTTATATTATGTGCATGTATAAAGTATATTCTGCAAATAAAAGAAAATATTCAAAATTTTCTTTATGAACCCAAGTTATTTTCTTAATATCATGCTTAATAGTTTCATCAATATTTTTCTAAAATTATTTTAAAAATTCCATTGTACACATGTATTGCATTTTCTTTATACATTTATTTGTAGATTGTCATTTAGTCTGCTTCCATATATTGGATATTTTGATATTGTAAACAGAGTAGTATGTATATAAAATAGTGCTTGCCAAGGAGTTATATATCTGTGTCTAATAGTAATTCATAAAGTTTTAGAGATGATTGATAACAATATATGTAAGTGAGCAATACCTGACACTCATGACCAAAAGTTAATAAATCATTTCTTATTTTATTAGATATTTTCTTTATTTATATTTCAAATGTTATACTGTTTCCTGGTTTCACCCCCCAAAAAACCCCTATACCCTTCCCCTTCCCCTGCTCACCAACTCACCCACTCCAGCTTCCTGGTCCTGCCATTCCCCTACACTGGGGCATCAAGCCTTCACAGGACCAAGAGCCTCTCCTCCCATTGATGACTGACAAGGCCATCCTCTACTACATATGCAGGTGGAGCCATGGGTCTCGCCATGTACTCTTTGGTTGGTGGTTTAGTCCCTGGGAGCTCTGGAGGTACTGGTTGGTTCATATTGTTGTTCCACCTATGAGGCTGCAAATCCCTTCAGCTCCTTAATACCCATGGGAGGAGATACAAGTCTTCATTTCCTTTTCCATGCATTTCAACACTTGTATATCTATTGTGCTAGTAATGGTTTTCTATTAAAACAAGAAAGAATGAGTACATGGAATGCTAGTATTATTTAATTCCATTTTGAAAAAATACAAAATATGTTTACTAAAAAGAGGCTAATTTACCATGTAATGCTGCCTGATTCAGCCAGTTTCCAATGCCTGACAAACTATAGAAGCAAAACCAAGTGAACAATTCAAAGGGTACCCTGTGATTCTGAATGACAGATATGCATATTCAATGTTCATATGCATGTTGACTTTTCAGTTTAAAACTTGAAAATATAATACTACATGTGACTGGTTTATTTTGGAAAAAGCAACAATAAGAATACAGTTGGGCAGATTTTGCCATTATCATCTCTTTGAAAAAATAACATACTCTCCTGTCATTAATGAATAAAGATATGGTTGAGTAGTGTGGATTCCCTTCTTATCACTAAATTAGGCTTCTTATAACTAAGTTTTAATATGATTTTGGAGGTGTCCTTCTTTTTGCCTTATTATTAAAAAGACAACTGTAAGTATAAATTTTTAAAATTAAATAATTGCAGAGCTGGTAATGAATGGGCTATAATTCATAGATCTTTACTATACATAATAAGTAAACAAATATATTAAGTAGAATTTACACTTAATTGACTTATGTAGGTATAATATGGAATTATAATTTTTCTCTATTTTTAATGAGGTAAAAATGACTTTACAGTTACTTATGTAAAGATTTTCTGTATTGTGACATCTTAGTAGCCACACATGACCCCAAGAAAAAAAGTTACTTTTTCCCTATCAGCGACACTTAAGTTCTGGCCATCAGCTTGCTTTCTAACAACCTTCTTAGATAAGTTGCTTTTCTGGCTGAATTAATTTATGTGATTATTTTCCCCTCATAAACTGCTGCTTAGAAAATTCAAGTTTCTCAAACTGTTATTAATTATAGGTAAAGATTATGAAAATAAATTTCAAGATTTGACGCTATGGCTAGAATGAGAATAGTCCTTTATTGTAGACTTTTTTTGTAGATTTTTCCACTCAAAATGAAGACTGAAAATAACTACATCATATCTCTTCTTACACTGCAGTATGATGTGTGTAGAGAGAATATCTTAAAATGGTTAGTCACGATAATACCATTATATTGAGTGCTGGGTGTGGCATTACTAGTGTGTTTCATAATAGACACAGATAGGGAATTAGTAGACCCAAATAAAACTCAGGAAACAATGTGCACAACCAAGCAAAAATGCCTCAGCAGAAACCAACTTACATGACTCCTTGATTATAGAATTCTAGCCTCCAGGTTTGTAAGATAATTCATTTTTATTAGTTAAAACTATACATTTTATGGTCATTTTCTATGGTTGTCTTACTAAGTAATACACAGATGAAAAAAACATCAGTGGAATATAAAACTTGACTGGTGGAATCAGATATCTAGAATGTAGGATAGATGTTTTCTTATGTTAGTTCATTAGTGAGACTAAAATATTAATGATTTCTTCTTATGTAAATTTGATTTTGATGGTATGTATATATATACTAGAAATCATTTGCTTTACAAATATAACCCATTTTTCCAAACTATTGAATATCATGGACTAAAACTAAAAATTTCCACAAATCTCCCATTTTATTCCTCCTAAAATGGCTACATTTATAAACACACTTCCTCTCATTTCCTGTCTATACATACACATACACACACACATGCACACACACATACAGACACACACACACAAACATACACACACACAAGCCATAACATTTTTCATGCGTGCAGAGATAAGCTTGAAAGTAAAGTATTAGTCTATTCTACATGTCACTAGTGTCTGTTATTTGTTTCTCACATTTTCTTTTAAAAAAATGTAGTTTTATGTTGATTAGAAGCAGTAACTCCCTAAAATATGATAGAGTCCTGTATGCTTATAAAAATGTTATAACACAAAGTATATATGTAAATGTACTATCTGATTAAAATAATCTTCCTTGGAATGAATACTCTAGAATGAGTATCTTAAGATATTGAAGTTTGAATCATCCTTCTCCCATCTCCCTCTCCTCCTCCTGTTCTCCTTCCCCTCTTCCTAGTCTTTGACAAACACCACCTCTACCTACTTCTCTTTTGCCTCTTCCTTACGAGAACAATCCACCAACATGAGTTTCCTCCTCCAGGCAAACCAGTCCAGACTTTATAAGAAATGTCACCTTGAACTTTTTGGGATAAGAACGAGAAGTAAGTTATAGGCTTGTTCAGCCACCATGTCCTATTTATCGAAGTGTTTGCTGAAGTTCTTATTTAAATAATCTTAATGTATATTTTCTGTGCTATAGAATATCTGTATGTAAAAGATTTAATGGCTTGTACTACATTCTTCAGTGGGCTACATGCTTCGTTGTGGGCCCTGTTCGATTTTGGCATCACTTGAGAAAGCATCAAAGGAACATACATCAAAACTAAGGGGATCATTAATGTAAATCCAACCCTGGCTTCTGTGCCACAGTCATAAAACTTGTGTGCAAATTACAATTACATCCTTTCCAATTCAAATGGAAAGTTAGATAAGGAGACAACCACACAGTTCAACCTTGATAGAGTTTCTAGTTCTTGAAGCATAATAAAAAGCAGAAGGAAATAGCATATGAGCAGCCAAGGGTAATGGAAAAATTTAGAAAGCTGGCTGACAGCCGAAAATTTAACTGAGAGGCATGTTAAAGCTTTATATTATAAGAGTATCTGCTCCAATTGCCTGGTGTCTTAGAACGAGAAAAAATAGCATCTCATACCTTGAAAACTATGTCATGTTTGGACATTTTAAATGAATAAGATACAAATTTATGGACTTCCAGATACAAGATAAGAATAAAGAATATTCATTTCTGAAATATGTCATTAGATTGATAAATTTCTTTGCTTATTTTTTGCTTTTAGTATATGGGTTATTAAATTACACACACACATACATATATAAATTTATTTATTTGTCTCATTCTTTCTCTTTTTTTGAAATCATGACATAAAATACTAGAGACAAAGATATCATTTCATCTCATGGATTTAAATTTTGTTCTCTCTGTGTGTGTCTTCATGTACGTGTGCGTGTGGCTGTGTGTGTGTGTGTTTAAGTGTATGTATGTGTACATTCCAGATGTGTGTGGGTACTGAAGAAAAGGATGTTGGGTTCCCATGAGCTGGATTTAAAGGCAGGCCTAAGACATCCTATATTGGTTCTGGGAGCTCAACATCAGTTAGAAATGAAGCACATTTCCTTAACTGCTGGTGAATCTCCCTAACCTCTTGGCCATTAGATAGCTATATGGAAAAAGTACTGGAAATAACAGATTATGTGTTAATCCAGCCAAATCATAAACCAGCTCATAGGGTTCAATTTCTTGTTGAATGTTTGTTTTCAATGTGAATTAGCGACTCACTGAAAATGGTGATTCCATGATGTTTCATACATTATATTTTATTTGACAAGTATTTTATAATTAAAATTTTTCACTATATATGTGAGATTATCTTTGGAGAATCCCATTTTCTTTGGACTTCAGAAGTTTTAATTTTAGAGGTATGATAAAGGGCATGGGTTTTTAATGAGATAGAAAGTAGAAAACTCACATCTGTCTGCATCAGACACTGAGTTGCTTTGGGGATAAACATAATTTTAGAAGCAGGAAAATGGTAACAGAAAAATGTCCAGAATGTGAAATCTATCCAAAGTGCTAGGCTACCCTGAAGCAAAATCTCATAAAGTTAAGTGGCATTCAAGAATGCCAGCTTCTATGATCATCTGAATATCGAGAGACCAAGGTAGAAAGAACTGACATGGTAGTACCATAATATTCTAAGAAGGAATAGGGGTCAGATTTGACATAGATAATGAGCTCTAGATAATGGCTGTACACTGTGTTTAAGTCAAATCTCCAGCAAGATAATTTTGTTTTCAAATTTAACTGTTTAGAATGTATATTCAGTTCTTTAAAGATTTAATATATCTGCAATTTTGGTATTAAACATGCCCTACCTGTATCCAGAGATACAGAGCATCCTGCATTGAATTAACTCACTGTTTCCATAGTGCACTGAAATAGAAAACTTCTCAAGATATTTGTACTAAAAGCTACTAAAGTGCTTTCCAAAATGGCAAATTGCTTTGAAGAGAGAGAGAGATTACAAACTGTTTTATTTTGGGTGAAACTTAGTGAGAGAGAAACACATACAGAGAGAGAGAGAGAGAGAGAGAGAGAGAGAGAGAGAGAGAGAGAGAGAGAATGCATACACAAACTTGGACATAGTTGATGTTGCTCAGGAACCATACAAGTAGAATTTTGAGACAAGAACTTTCACTCAGACTGGAATTCACTCAGCACACTAACTGACTGATCTGTAAACCTTGGATTCTCCATGTTTCTTCTTTCTAGCACTGAGATTACAGGTGCAATGTTTACATTGTCATGGGATCTGGGATTGAACTCAGCTTCTTATACTTGCACACCAACATGTCCCCTGAGGTACATTTCTAGTTCTGAAAAAAAAATACTTTTTAATATTGCTTTCATTTTTATAATGATAAAATGTTTCGAAACTGTTGAAATTTAATGAACTAAACAAATATTGTAATGAGTTAAATCACAACTTCTTTCATTTTGATGCTAAAGCCATTAAAATTTCAAGTTAAAGCTATTTAATTTTATATGCATTCTAATGATGAATTTTTCTCACCTGTGTGTCTAACCTATAATTCAAATTCTTCCACTGACAGAGTCGTATTTTTCAGAAATATATCTTCTCCACCAAACTATGAGTTAACATAAGGAACAAAAACAACGATGATGAAAAGCTAATGTGCTTTGTGCTGTCTTTTACCAATTTTATTTTTGGGATTTTATGATATTTGTAACTCCATTTTGTTTCTTTGGCTAATGTCTTCTTTTATTTTTATTAATTTTACATATTGCTTTTGTGTTCTTGTTTCCTTCCCCTTTTTATTGGATATTTTACTTATTTACATTTCAAATGTTATCCCCTTTCATGGTTTCCCCTCTACAACCCCCATCACATTCCCCTCCCCATAGTTCTATGAGAGTGCTCCCCACACATCCACTCAGGCTTCAATTCCCTAGCAATTCCCTTACTGAAGTATCAAGCCTTCACAAAACCAAGGGCCTCCTCTCCCATTGATGCAAGTTGTGGCCATCCTCTGCTACATATCCAACTGGAACCTTGTATGCCTCCATGTGCACTTTTTGGTTGGTGGTTTAATTGATGAGAACTATAGGGGTCCAGTTGGTTAATATTGTTGTTCTGCCTATGGGGTTGTAAATCCCTTCAGCTCCTTCAAGCCTTCCCCTAACTCCTCCATTGGGGTTCCAGTGCTCAGTTCAATGTTTGGCTGCTAGCATCTATATTTGTCAGGATCTGGTAGAGACTCTCAAGACAGAGTTATATCAGGCTCTTGTCAGCAAGCACTTCTTGGCATCAGCAATAATATCTGGGTTTGATGGCTGCATACGAGATGGATCCCCAGGTGGGATAGTCTCTGCTTCACTCTTTGTCCCTGTATTTCCTTTAGACAGGAACAATTCTGAGTTAATATTTTTTAGATGGGTGGGTGACTCCACCCCTCAACCGGGGGTAGGGGGTCTTGCTTAACCTCGGGATATGGTCTCTACAGGTTCTCTCTCTCCTTTCTTGGGTATTTCAGGTAATGTCATCCCTGTTGGGTCTTGGGAGACTCTTGCTTTTCTGGCATCTGAGACTTTCTGCTGGCTACCCTAGTTCCCCATCCCTCATTGTTACACACCTCTGTTCAATTTCCTAACCCTCTTTCTGTACATCTCCTCTTATTCAGGGGTTGGGGGGCAGGAAATTTTTATCTCAGGTTAGTTTCATTCAAATCAGTATGTTTGACGCCATTTTGTTGCAGTAAATCTCCAACCCAAATATGCCCTGGCAATGAAAACACAACACAATTAATATGAATACATGCTGTGTGCCTAGATTGGGCAGATCTACTGCTACACTACCATCTTCTCCATCTATGAGACCCCTTAGAACTTGCGGTTTCTCCAGGCTTCTGCTCTGCTTTTCTTCTTCCTCCTCCTCCTCTGCATCCTCTCCCTCTTCTACTTTCTACTTCTTCTTCTCTCTCTTGCCCCACCTTCAGCTCCACTTTTCTTTTATCTGTCCAATTATCAGCTCTCCTTTATTTTACAAATTATTTTACACACACACACACACACACACACACACACACACATGCACAAGCACATGCACACACAGACACAGGGACACATGAAGGAGGGTGTAATGAACACTTTCTGGCTTGGGCAGTAAGCACTGTACCCAAATAACCATATTTCTAAATCTAGAATTAAGTCTTGATAATATTTTATAAAGTAAAAATAACAGATATAAAAGGGGCCAAACTGTAAGACTACATGGTTATGAGATAAGGAGAATGCTTTGAATTCACAAAGGCAAACAGGAATATGATGTTTGGAAGGGACTTTGAAAAGCAGGCTGGGGAATTTTTTGTTTGATGATTTTATTGGCACAGAATTTGTTTTGGAAGGAAGAAAAGTTCAGGAGTTGGATGGTAGTGGTGTTTTTTCAACAATGTGAATATATTTCATACTAATTACCTACATAGTTAAAAACAGTATTGTTTGTTATGCCTATTTTACTATAAAAAAATTACAAACAGAAAAGCACAAGCTACGGAGGTTTGAATAAGAATGGCAGCCCCATTGACTCCTATGCATGAATGCTTGTCTACATCTGGTAGAACTATTGGCACAGTATTAGGGGCATGGCTTTGTTAGTCTTACTGGGGATGGCCTTGGAAGTATCAAAACTCCAAGCCAGTCTTACTTAGGTCTATCCCTTGGCCTCTTGTTCGTTGTCTCATCATACAAGCTGTCTGATAATGCTTTGGTGCCAGGCTTGTTTGCCTGTTGTTAGGCTCCCCACCATGATGGTCCTGGGCATGGCCTTTAAAACTATAACCAAGTCTAAAGTAAATGCTTTTGTTTATAAGTTGCCTTAGTCATGATGTCTATTCTCAGCAATAATAAACTGATTAAGGCGCAAGTCAATTTTAGGTTAGAAATAGTCAGAGTTTGCAAAATGTAAATAAGAGTCCAAAGTAGCTATATTTGATTCCCAAGATCAAAATATATTATGTAATTAAACAGCGCTTAGAAAATGTCAGCGTAAGAATTAAGATCAAATAAAATAGATGGCGTCTAATGCTTACTAGTTTACTAGGCCAGGATGCAGAGTGTGAAAATGATCTCCTGTACTTAACAATACTGTGACTAATCTACTATCAGCTACCTAATGAGGAGGATCTGCTCAGACTATTCATGTTTTCATAAATTATTGATCATGGAGGAAGTGACATCAGGCATGAATTTATTTACATTTCTTTCTTTCTTTTTTTTTTTTTTTCTGGTTTTTTGAGACAGGGTTTCTCTGTGTAGTCCTGGCTGTCCTGGAATTCACTCTATAGACCAGGCTAGCCTCGAACTCAGAAATCTGCCTGCCTCTGCTTCCCATGTGCTGGGATTAAAGGTGTGCACCACCACGCCCAGCTTATTTACATTTGTTAATAAGCTATCAGTTTCAAAATATGTCTTATATTGTAAGACAGAACTTGAACTAAAATTCAAGTGAATACCTGCCCTGTACAGCATGGCTCAAGTCTATGATCATCATTTCATTCTCAGGTTACTCTTCCCTGATATGGACTGTGGTCATCTATGCTCTTCCCTAATGTATCACATCACCATTTTAGGGATTTATGAAAGAAGAGGCCAGGAAACAAAGCAACTTGCCTTTATCTGTCCATACAGAGGAATGTTCCTCTGATCGGGTTTGCAATCTTTTCTCGTATCACTTCTAAACTTCAATTAGCTTACATGCTTGGTTCTATGACTTATATCGATTAGATTATTGTCAGATTCTGGAGTCTCTCTATTTCTGAAGCGTGTCTATAGGAAAAATCATGAGGTGATGTGGCACCACAATGAACTGCAACCACACCTTCCACCAGAGATAGAATATGTGGTGGAAGTTTGGACAGAAGGGGGCAATAAAGTCTGAGGACTTCCAGCAAGCCTGTGCACACTGGAAAGAGTAGGGATCAAGGGTGGCTAGTTTCTCTTTTGCTCAAAAAATACATAAATAAATTAAATCCCCAAACAAACAAACAATCAAACAAACCAACAAAAAAAACCCAAAACCAACTCAAGGATAAAGGAAAATTGCTGACCCCTAATGTGTATTATTTCATAGAATCTGCAGAGAACTAAATATGATTTCACTAGAGAGTCCACAGTGTTCTCTCTTTTGTTTTGTTTTTGCTGTTCTTTTTGTATGACTTTATTATTTCCTAGCTCTTTTATTTGTTCTCTGTGTTGTGAATTTTACAACTTAAAAATATTTAATAAAAGTAAATTTTCCAGTGATATATTATTACCACTCTTTGTGGTTCCTACTCCTTCCAATTTGTCCCCACTTTCCTACCCATTCAATGCAGTGTCTTCCTTATTGGTCTTATTTCAAATTTTCTTTTCATTTTTCTTCTTTGATTTCATTTTATCTCATCTATCACTTTATTCTTATTTTAAATATTTATTTCATTTATGCATTTTCCTTAACTATTTGTGATGAATTCTACTTCTCTGAATACTGTTGATCTCTACCTTATTCTTTCTACCAGTAGGACTCTAATAAGCACAGACTTTTAATTTTGTTTATCTAATCATGACCCTTTCCAGTCACTCACCCCCATGACAGGCTGTGAGGAACTGCAGGACACCCCTCTGAGGGTGGGCAAGGCACAGTCTGAGGTCCGCCCCCCCCCCCCCGACAGACCGCCAGGAGTCAGGCTCAGACTCATAGGCACTACAGATGCCACTGGGTGCCTTGGAACTGCTGAGAAGAGAGTAGGGGGCACGTGGATGGACTTAGGCCTGGAGTCAAAGGGGAAAGGGCAGAGAGAGGGAGGTCTGGGTGGGTCCTGCAGGGAGGAGAATCTTTGTCTGGCTCAGTGGCAGCTTGGTTTGGTGGCCACCATGGCTGGAGCACAGGGAGATTAGATACATGGCTCTTTAGAGCGAGATCTGCTCCGTTCTTCTGGCACGGCAGGTCCTGATGAGAAGAGGCAGTCCATGGTTTTAAGGCATTTATTATAGAAAGACAGAGAGGGAGAAGAGTAGAGAAGTAGAGGCCAGCCATGGCCGTATGGAGGGTAAGGGGATAGGGAGAGAGGAGGAGCAGGGGAGCAGGGAAGCGAGGTTAAGAGCAAGAGAAAAAGAGAGTAAGAGAGAGAAGAGGGGGAAAGCAGATCCTTTTATAGTGGGCTGGGCCTACTTAGCTGTTGCCAGGTAACTGTGGGGAAGTGCATACCTGGCTGCTATCAAGTAACTGTGAGGGTGGAGTCCAGACAGAATACCAGAAGCTTGGGGAACTGCCTATTTGGTTGATGGCCATACACATATCTGGGGGTTAGGGCGTCTGTGGGAGGCTGTAGTTGTGACAGGAAACAGACCCAGGAAGCATGGCCAAAAACACCTGCCTGTCGTCCCTTAGGGTCACCAGGGTTCAAGTCCTGTGCTAGACCTAGGACCAAGCATTCTGTGCACAGCTAACTGTCCCCCACCCCAACACACACCACTTCTTCTCCCTCTCCCTCTCCCTCTCCCTCTCCCTCTCCCT
>NC_034601.1:47830325-47848693 GCF_900095145.1 Mus pahari | reverse complement strand
CTCTCTCTCTCTCTCTCTCTCTCTCTCTCTCTCTCTCTCTCTCTCTCTCTGTGTGTGTGCATGTGTCTTTCATTTGAGAATTCAGAGAGATCTGGCAGGTGGCTAAAAGTGGGACCTACCAAGAGCTAAGTGTGGATTAACAATTCACTACTATGTAATCATTCAAGGAAAAATTGGATAATGTTTTACATAAATGGGCAAAAATTAAAGAAAAACAAAAACAAAAAACAAATAAATATCAAAATACTGAGTTTCAGATCCAAGTACAAATAGATACAATTAAAAATACTATGAAAGTTAAGGTTCAGGAAAAATTTTAGAAGAGGGGTAGAAGGATTGTGAGAGCCAGGACCTGGGAATTTGTTGTAAGATTCTTTTGCCCTCCTATTACCATCAGAGGTTACACCCCTAAAGTGTTACCCAAGCTAGTACCTAAACATAGTGAGAAAGGATAACATCATTAGTCACACCAAAGTAGGGAGGAAAATCATGTGAGGTCTCAGTCCTACACAAATAAGTATAGGCATTCTGAACTCTGAGGAACTCTGAGACTGGGAGAAATAAGTCCCTTTCATTGAAAACACAAGAACTACTTATCCAATACCAAATTATCATACCCTGAAAATATGCAGAAAAGTAACATTATACAGACAAGCATGTACAGATATAATAACAATTAACGAAAGAAGAGGCTTATGTTTCTGGGCTATGCTTAGGTCTCTCACCCCCACCTTGATGATAAGAGATCAAACCTCTGAATGATGGCCATTTCTGAGATTTCCCTTGTCAATGCGATTAATTTGAGTTTCTTCCCCTTAGCCTCGGGAAAACTCTTCAGATAAGGGCAAAAAGCAGCCACATTCTTCACCAAAATACCACAAACACATATTAAAATTCTTCTCTTCTGAAACCTTTGATCCAGCAGACCCACACAATTCAAATCACCTCAGTAGCACCGTCTTCCATATTTTTACTAGGCTGGATAGTTAAACCCCCACTTAAAACATTCCATGGTATTCCTAATCCAAAGTCTGAAAATCCACATTCTTCCAAACAGAAGCGTGGTCAGGTTAATCACAACAATACTCCAGACCCTGGTATCAACTTCTGTCTTGGTTAGGTTTTCCACTGCTGTGAACAAACACCATGACTCTTATAATGGACAACAATTATTTGGGACTGGCTTACATATTCAGGGGTTCAGTTCATTTTTAAGTGGGAGAAATGGCAGCATGTAGGCAGGCATGGAGCTGGAGGAGCTTAGAGTTCTACATCTTGTTCTAAGTGGCTTCCAAGCGAACACTGGACCCCACATAGCAAAGAGGAAGGTCTCAAAGTCCATGCCCACAGTAACACACTTGCTCCCACAAGGCCACTCTGATTCCAACGAGGCCACACCTCTTAATAGTGTTACTTCCTGGGCCAAGCATATTCAAACCACCATAATGCCTCTATCTGTTTGAATGTATTTCCCTATATTTCTTTAAGGGGTTCATTCATTTCCTTTTTAAAGTCCTCTATCATTATAAGATTGCATTTAAAATAATCTTGTGTTTCAGTTTTGTTAGGATATCTAGGGTTTGCTATAGTAGGATAGCTGGGCAGTGTGTGTGTGTGTGTGTGTGTGTGTGTGTGTGCCGTATTTCCTAGGTTTTGTTGATTGTCTTCTTATTCCATCCTTTAGTTATCTGTATTTTCCTGATGTTGACTGGATGATCCTGGTGGCAGCAGGACCTCTTAGGAAGGCAGGTAGCTGCATGGGAGAGACAATGGATGGCTGAGTACTCATCTATGCTGGATGTGCCTAAGGCAGAACCCACTGGCAAGGGATTGTTGGTGCAATGTTCCAACCTGATAGTTCTTGGGTCTCACAAATTCACTATGGGAAGTGAGTTCACAAAAGTTATCACAAGGCTCCCCATGCACCTCACCTGAGCTGCTTATTCTTTTGATGAACACTTTTCTTAAGAGTCATTTTAAAGACTCACATGGAAAGCTTAAAGCAATTATAAAACAACAGTAACAAAAAACAACAAACAAGCAAACAAAATGCTTCAGCTCAGACTGCCTTTATATTACCACCTAGAAATTTGTCTCCTTTATTTAATTTTATCACAGGTAACTCTTCCCAGGGACTTAAGTCATTTCCCTAATGCTCAGGAATAGCTCAGTTGCTAGGTCTAAGTGAAAGGGAGGGGAGATGACATGATGTATACAGCTTCTTGAAATAAAGTGTCTTTATTTCTTCTATCTTCTTTTGAATTTGGGCCATGGATATGGTAATACATCAGCTTTGTCTATATTAAGAGAAACACTATCTAGTAAAAAGAGGTTATATGTTGCCTGGCAACCAGCACTGTGGAATCAATCAGCAGGTCCGTCCCTAATTATTTGCTTCGGAGAAAATGGAGTCATGATGTTCCTTGATGTTACCAATGTGCTTTCCAAGTTTTCACTTAGCATTTCAACTAAATACCTTTGAGCTTTCTCAATGCCTATATTTAGGTTAAAGGAAAATATAATGAATGGAGTTAGTAGGTATGGTGGGATGGTATATGGGGGCAAGTTGCCTTGTCAAATCAATTAGAATCTGAAATACTTTCAGAAACGAAGTCAGGGGCAGTTATTTTAATAAAAGTTCATTGCTATTCATTGTGACGAATAGTCTTACTTTTTAAAATTTTAAACTTTTGCAAAATATGCTGCAGAAGACACTTTCAATTCGAAGTAAGTCAGGGTCTAGCGTGGCAACAATTATGCTCAATCACTGGGAAAAATATCATAACATGGGAATGGGATACACACATTAATTTCTTAAAATATAACAATAATTGAAAATATTATAACCTATGATGGGAACAAAAGATATCTCACGCAACACAAACCACATGCAAGCATCCAACTGAAAGATAACTTGAACAGTTATAAACTTCTCAGCTGGTATATTCTTTCTAGGTGGTGAGACAAATGCTTAAAAATAAAGTAGAAATCTAATGTGAAACATCTGAAATCTCATCACATGGAAGATAGAGGCATTAGGATTGCCATCTCAAGCTGTTGTCACTTACCTAATAAATTCTAGACCACTCCAGTTATAGAAGATTGAAAGAAATAGGAAAAGAATTCCAAATGAAGATACAGTGAAATAATTGAAGCAACCATAACAGCTTTCCCCTGAATTGGTGAGAAAAAAAAAATTTGTTCTTCTGGAGATTTTGAAGTCACTGCCTACTTTTATTAATGTCTAATTGCTTTCAACTTTAGACCTCTTGATTCTATTCCTACTCAGATATAATGGTGTTAGAAAGCATTAAAAGTATTTCAATTTAAAAATGTTTTCAAATTTTAGAGATTTTATTCATTTTCTGTATCCCGCAAGATATAATCAAATAACTGCTATCACTCCATAGTATTCGAGGACCACTGAGAACACCCCTCTTTTTCATAATCTATAGCTTATCATTTTAGCATGCCTTAAAAATAATAAATATAACAATACAAAAATCCAGGTTACTTTACCTATAAAAAGGTTGCTTTAGATTTTGCCTTGGATTCCTATATGAAAACCAAATGAAAGATGCACAGGGTTTTTTTTTTTTTATAATACCATCAATGAACTATATTTTATTTGTTTCAGGCAAACAGAAATTAGGGAAAATTGACACTTTGATATATATGGAATTATTTAATATTTCAGGAGATTAATAACAGATGCTAAACTCATGAAATGAAGCAGTGTATTCTGTAGTCTTCAAAATTCAACTGGGAAAGACAAACTTGAGATGTATATATTATTGATTTTTACTATTGAAATCTGTACATAGTTTTCCCAAATTCACATATGGTTAATTTGCAGAGAACTCAGTATTGACAATATGACTGAAGGGAGGAAGAATTCTTGGTAAAGAGTGACAAGACTCAAAAAAATGTCTTTTGCATCATTCTTGTTCTGAGAAGTGCTTCAATCATCCCAGTAAATAGCATTCCAGTCTATTTTTAGCCAATTAATGAATGCATACTTCCTGACGACTTCACCCTGTATTCCAAGCCAACTTCATCACTGCAGAAAGCTTGCCAGTGCTGGAAATGTGGTCTAAGCAAAGACATCAGATTGCAAGTGATATCAGCTTAATCCTTCTTTATCAGTTGTCATTCTTTATCTAAATCCATGCAATCTCCTTCATGCAGATTTTAAATAAATGATAAGCCATCATGCATTTATTCCAAAATGTGGTAGGTTCATATACTTACCAAGAGGAAATTTTAGACTTTTTTTTCCCTTCTAAACTTTTCTTTAAGAGATATATCAGTCATCATACCCATGATCACAGAAACCAGCATAAGGCAAAACAAGCCTTTTAAAAACTCTCATAATGCTTAGGCTGATGATTGTTATGAATATTTAATCCTCAGGGAGAGTCTCATACATGCTTACACAGTGCCCAGTATAGAGATGGCATCACTATGTAAATGAGCCCTGGTTCTGTAAGTCAGCAATACAATTGGTTAAGACACGGTGCTAAAGCATTACGATGAAAGAGACTCAGACTGTGCATTTCGTTGTATTTTATGTATTATCTCCCCCATTAGAATTCTTCTAGAAAACAATTCAATAAGCTTCTAAAATATAGTAACTGACATTTTAACTGAACAAATTTAAATAAAATGGCAGAAAACTTCATATTATAGTAAAAGATTTAAACAGAAGTGTGTGTGTATGTGTGTGTGTGTGTGTGTGTGTGTGTGTGTGTTTGTGTGGTATATTTGCACAAGTTTCTGGGTGTTCAGGTTCCTGTGTGCAGTTCCCTGTAAAGGACAAGGACAATGCCTAGTGTCTTCCTTAGTCACTAGATGTTCCTTTTTGAAACAAATACTCTCTTGAATCTTGAAGCCAATTGGTTAGGCAAGGATGAACTCAAGGAATCAACTGTCACAACATGCTACTTCCTTAGCGATTATAAGGATTCTGGATATCTCAACACCTGCCTTCCTACTGCTCAACAGTCACTTTACGCACTGAGCATATACGTGGACACTGAAACAATGTTTTTACTATCGTAATATGAAAATCCAAAAATCAATCTGTTTTCCTAAATCTGGGAAAAAAAAAAAAAAACAGGAATTAACTTTTGAGATCTTCTATGAAGCCACTAAGGAACTGGAGAGGCAAGAGGTGACTATCTCGTCCCAGGATTCCAATTGATTCTCTGGGAGAGTAGCAGCAATGTTTACTGGCTTGGATATTCACTTTCCTCATTCATCAAATGTCAGGGGATAGACTGCCCGAAATTCTACATTTTCTTTCTGCTGAAAAAAACCTTATAGCCCTAGAAATTGTTCATATTATACAATACCTCAACACTCTCCAATTAGAAAGCCTGTGTTACCTTAAAGTACATGTTATTTCATACTGGCTGAGACTGATAGATATTGACTTTAAAGATATGGGGTTTGGGGGCACTGTAGAAATAGAATGTCCACTGCCCACTGAGTAATATGAGAAAATGGAGCATGTCTTAACGAGGTGAAGAGGATGTAGAGGACAATTTTTAAAAAGTAAGCGATTGGGCATCTTGGCTAGCCAGTAATACAATAAGTATCTCTAGGTCAGGGACCCTGGCTTTTATTTCCTTTTATTCTCCACAGTGACGAGTGTACTAATGGAAGTAATCAAATGATAGGAGAGAGTGGCGCTATTTCATAGCATTAGGGACTATTAGGAGTCAGCCTAATAAAGAAGCAGGGGTTGCACCCTTAATGAAATAAAGTTCATTTTTTGAAACAAATATCTATTACCTGTCTCTAATGTTCCAAAGGAACATCATTACCTTAGTTTTTGCCTTCACTTAGACTTAAGAAATACATTTACCAAGACTTTTTAGTATATTTGAAATTTTATTTTTAAAGAAGAAACTCTACAAAGTCAAAATGAATGATATCTTATGCTGACTGTGGCCATTAGTGGAAAAATGGGCTGGAGGTATTTATTTGCGACAGATACATTCTTCACTTTAAAATCTTTTCAACAACATGTGACCAAAAATGTATTTCTTAATTCAGCTCAACTAGTCATGATGACTCTTATCAACTTGTGTTCATGATCTTAATGTCAGAAGAGGAAAATTACATTACAAATTATCCTTGAAGTGTAAAGAGTGTTGTGGTGAAAGCTGCACCTAAATCTTCTATTGAAGAGAATAAATTCAACTATAGAAAGAATCAAGTCTGAATTTGTGTGTGATTCTCTTCTTCCAAAATGCATCCTAAAATCATAGAATATAGAACCAAACACTGCTTAATTCACCTAAGCCACCAGACTTGAGCTCAATTTTTCAGCCCAATACGTATCAATTTGGAGATAAAATAAAAAATACAACGTATCCTGGAAAATCATTGTGGAGCCTCTCACATGCAGATTCATTTAAATTCCAAGGGACCCCTTTGCTCCAGAACTTGCCAATCCATATGGTGCCAACACTAAATTTTATAAAGCATTCAGAGTAAATACTATAATAATACAATATTAAGACTGACAGCTTTAATCATTAATAAGTCTAAGCCAAATTATTCATTTAGTTCCATAATCATTGTCACCACAGTGTATTTACACTTCACTTCCTTTTCTAGTAAACCCAGCACATTCTTTTTTTTTTTTTTCATGTGTGAAAAAAAAAGTTACAACTAAAAATAAACAGTTTTTTTTTCTTCTCAAGAAGCAAATATTTATCAGGATTTTTAAATCATCCTCTAAGTAAAAGAATAATGTTGAAATTATCATGGCTACAAAATGAGTCCAGCTCTATTCAGAAAGTAGCTCTATGTGGCGATACATGCTTCTAACACTACCCCTTGTGATGTTAAGAAGCACATAATATGTTATAAGTTATCATTTTTTGTCTTCATTTTTGAGATCAATGCAAGTCTGGACTACATGAGACCCTGTCATATAAATCAAATAAAAATGTAACAAATGATTAATAGCATTTTCTTGTGTTCATAATGGAAGATTTACTTAGCTATGAGTGCACAGAGAAGTTCATGTTTGGTTGGTCTACAGATCAAGGTTTGAGGCTCATGTTCTGCATGCACAAAGGAATTGCATGTCTATATATAAAGTCATTCGATTTAAAGAGCATATCTAGGGAATATTGAATCGTCAGAATGATTAATACCATAATTTTTCAAAGGACTGTGAATTGGTTTTCAACTTCTTTAGAACAATTGCTTTTTGGTCTGTATATTTTAAAGTAGCAGTTTCCTACTCCTAAGCCTTTCATAAATATTCTTTGGTTTTCAAACTGAAAGTGGTTTTCAAATTTTTTATGAAGTGGTTAAAATAAGTTCTAAATCTTCCCCCCGAACCTTCCCCTAGCCATATTTTACTACTTAAATTTAAGTTAGTATTAATAAGTATATTTAGTTAGTGAAAATATTAAAAATAAATTTAGACATTTGCAATGCTTTGCTCATACATTTGATGACATGCTAGTTCATTGGACAATACACATTGGAAGTTGATCTATTATTTCAAAATGTTATACTAGACAGCAAAATCTTTTCATACTAAAGTTAGCTAACCCAAAGTATCTTACTGGATTGATTTAAATACTATACATATATTAATTATATTATATTATATTATATTATATTATATTATATTATATTATATTATATTTATTATGCATTCCATTTATTTTACTGTTGTATTTCTCTATGGCATGACATGTTACTTAATTCAGAGGAATGTTGAGATGTCTTTGCTAATTATTTCTTTTATTTTAGTTCTTTCATTTTATAGAATAAATTATAATTATTTCATTTCCTTCTCTTTACTCCCTCAAAATACACTTCTTATGCCATCCTTGCTTTCTTTGAAATTCATTGACTTGTTTTAATTGATGTTATATACATATATGTATCTTTTATACATTTACATATCCCTGAATATAACTGATCCAACTGTATAAAGTTAATTGTATGTATTTTTAAGAGCTCTTTGCTATTGTATAATCAATTGATGTGTTCTTTCTGTCAAGACCATTTCTCCCACTCCCAGCAATTCTTACTTGGTTGTAATAAGGTGGAGGAGGCCTTGGGGGGAATTTTCATTAACTACCTTGGCATGCCTAATGGCATCATTTTGGTTCAGCTCATGTTAAGATATGCATATGCTTGTAATGAGACTATATCTGTACCTTCAGAAATTACTGGGAGATAAAACTTCATACTAGATTATCTGATCCTCTAAAAACTCTATCATTTTAGATATATACTACCTGTTTTTCTTCTTTTGAGAATTCTATATACAGGTCCCTGGGCCATATTCTGAGTAAGTCTTTTCATGTCATTATTTTGGTTTTATTGTTGTTTGTTTGTTTTGAGTTCTTTAAATATTCTGGATATTAATCCTATTTCAGGTGTATAGATAGCAAATATTCTATACCATTCTGTTGGTATATTCTTATTATATGTGATGTTTCTTTATTTGTACTTTTAGTTTAAGGAAGTTTCAATTGTCAACTGTTGGAATTCTTGGGCTAATCAATCCTTCTCATTTTTTAATGTAGGTACCTAGAGTTATAGATTTCTCTCAAAACATAGCTTTCAGTGTGTCCCAGAGATAATATTGTGGTTTGTTTCCACTTTCACTTAGTTCCCCAATTTTAGTTTTCTTTTTAGTTATTTGATTCAACCATCGTTAAGTAATAAAATATTTAATCTCTATTTGTTTGTGTATTTACTGGAATTTTAATTACTGTCAATGATATGTTTTATAACAATCTGGACTGATTGAATACAAATAGTGATTTTGATTTTTCTTTTGTTGTGTGTGTATATTTGTGTGTCCCAGAAAGTATTTTTTTCTCTTGTTGCTTTCAATATAAGTTTTTTGTTATGTATTGTTTGTGTTTTCACTATGACATGCAATAAGGATTTGCTTTTCTGATCTTGTCTACTTGATGGTCCTGGGCTTTCTTGTGTCTCCACGAATGTGTGCTTCCTTAGTTTGTGGAAGCTTTCAGCTATGATCTTGTTGTTAACGTGAGCTATACCATTGATTTGGGAATCTTTTCTCTCATCAAGGTCTACAATTCACTAGTTTGTGTTTGTCAGGGTGTCCCACATTTCCTACATGCTCTTTTTGTTCATTTGTTTTATTTTGATTTTTTTTTTTAAATTTCCTATTCCTTCATATTTGGTCTAGAACCTCTACTTTAATTTCAAGTACTGATATGTTATCTTCTGCTTGATGTTCTTAGTATTAATTTTTCATTATTTAGAAAAAATTTTAATTTTAAATATATTTTGAGTATGCTCTTCCTCTCCTCTAAGTCCTTTCAGATATTCCCATCACTGCCCACTGAACTTTATGCTCTTTTTCAAAAAACAAACAAGAAATGAATATAGCAACAACCCCAGAAAACCAAGAAAATAAGATAAAACGACAACTCCAAAAGAAAAAAAAAATAAAGAAAAAGCACAAACTGTAACCAAACATAAAAGCAGATACACTAACACACACACACACACACACACACACACACACACACACACACACACACACCACAAACAAACAAAGGAAAGAAAAAACAAAAAAAATTTTTTTCAGGGTCCATTTTTGTATATCAACTTCTTCTGAATGTGAGAGCCGTCATGCAGTGGTTGTTATCCCCACTCTCTTTCTGTTAGAGAGAGCTGCTTTTCTTTCTTCTGGCAGGTATAAGTGACAATCCTGGTGTGAACCGCTACCCTGGTAGCTGGGCTCTCATTCTTTAAAGTTGGACAAGACAAACCAACCAAAGTAAAAAGCCTAAGAGAAGGCACAAGAATCAGACTGATTCTCTCATCTGAGTGTGCAGGAATACCTTAGAAACAATAAATTAACACCACAATATCTATGCAGAGGTTCTGGTGTGTATCCACGTAGGCCCAGTCCATATTGGCTGCGACTCTGAACTCATATGGGCTTTGCTCATGTAGATTCATAGCACCTTGTTGGTTTTGTTTGTTTGTTTGTTTGTTTCTTTGTTTTTGTTTTGTTTTGTTTTGTTTTGTTTTGATGTCTTCCAACCTGTTGTCTTCCATCTAACACTCGTTCTGCTTCTTCTTCTGCCACATTCCCTGAGCATTGAGGGAAGGGCTTGGATGGAGGCATTCCATTTAGGGTTCAGTGTTTTAAAGTCTCTTGCTCTCAGCACAATGTTTAGCTATGGATCTCTATATTAGTTCTCATATACTGCAAGAGGAAGCTTCTCTGATGATAGTGTAATAAGGGACTGGATCTTTGAGTATAGCAGAATAATATTAGGAGTCGTTTTATCATTGCAATTTTTTTTCTCTCTCTCTCGGTTTTTTAAGCAGCATTATTTGGTTTACCCCTAGGTGGTTGGGATGTCTAGTCCCAGGTTCTTGGTTGCCCACGCAATTTACAGTTACGTGTTCTAACTAGTGATAATGACTGTAAGTTAAATCAGTTATTGGTTAGTTTCTTCTACAAGCTGATGTAACCATTGCTCTAATAAAGTTTTCAGGCAATATATCATTCTCTATAAAAGTTTGTGGCTAACTTGTTGGATTAATTTTCCTGCTCCTGTTTCAAGAGTGTGTAGAGAACCTTCCTATACCAAAGACAATGAAATGCATGAATGAAGGCTCTATGTAGGTACCAGGTAATCATCTCTGGACTTAGGAAAGTTTAACTTCTTAGAAATAAAACTTAATAGTGTATAAATTTAAGGTCTTAAAATATTTCTCACATTCAGGTAGATTCTATCAGTGGCTCCATCTGCAGCACTTTAATTTTCCTTAGGAAATAAAATGTGTTAAATAACTGTCACTCTACATTCGCTGGAAGCTCCATTATGATTTTGTTCCCTTCATTGTAGACCTATCAGGGGCTGTCTATCCCTTGTCACACATAGACTGGTCTTTATGATCTTGGGTTTAAATGTGAATTGAAGTCTCTATATTTCATAATCCTTGCATTTTCATGAATACTAATTTCAAATCTGGACAAATGGATACTGAAAGGTATACTGGTATTTCCATAGGTAGCCTTGACCCGTTGACCAAACTAACATCATCTGAGTACTGAAGTAGCTGAGTTCAGTAAAACCAAAACTGGATACCAAGGGGATATTTCCTATTCTAACCACAACAATCTAAGTGGGACAGATTCTGAAGTATCTTAAGAAATTGATAGCAGCTTCTAGTTATTAAAAGATAACGAAACAAGAATCATTATCAAACAATTCACAAGTACACGACCTCATCATTGGGGAGGTATGTATTTCTCTAGTTGAAACTTCAAATGAGATCATATACCCTTATCTTAATTGATACAATGGGTTCACAAGCCATCTAAATGGGCTTTAAGCTACATCATATTTATAATTGCTATGTAGTAATATAAAACTAATTGAATCATCATAAATGATGATTAGGAAAACCTAAGAGTAATTTCAGAAAATATTCTCATTTCTATATTTAGATAAGGAAAGAAAATTTAAGAATGATTATATAGCTTTTCCATGATATCACACACTAAACTAGAAACAATACAGGGTTTTTAAAATATTATTTTCTGCTCTTGATAATTAGGCAATGACCAATGCTCATTTTATATTTCTACCTCACTGTAGAACAAATATCTACCACTAAGTGTCTTAAAGCACATTGTTTAATTTTAATAATATTTTTCAATATTATTGAACAGTATCATTCCATAAAAATAACCGTGAAAATTGAAAATGGGTTGTACTGTTGACCAGATTCCTCATGATCCATTCTTATATCTTAACCTGAAGTAAATACGTTCATTCAAAAAACTGAGGCTCACTATAAGTGAATCATGATCACACACTACAAATACAAATAATCATGTGTGTGAGTGCCCAGTGTCAAATTAAGGCAACATTGATTCCTTATGTATACTTGCTCAACATAACAATAAATGATACTTATTATTTTATATTTGTATTTTGTAACTATATATATATATATATATATATATATATATATATATATATATATGTGTGTGTGTGTGTGTGTGTGTGTGTGTGTGTTTTACACTTTTATAAAATACATATGGCTAAATGTCCAAAGAAGAAGCTGTCTTTGCTAGTAAACAAATTGAACAATTCTCTTGGATGTCATCATCTTTTACCTGCTATAATTTTTTAGAAATTAGTTTGATATAGTAGCTGAGTAGTTCCTTGCTTAATAAATCAGTTTGAAAAACTTATGTTCTATGTTTCTTACTAAGGAATTAATAAACTTGTACAATTGAAGTGTGTGCTTCAAGATACTTCATTCTTGACCCGAATCTTGGCATTGATTTGATAAATACTATACTTGTTATAGCTTTAATTTTCACACAGTGTTTAGTGAACACATTCTCTGAATATTTGTTATAAAAATAATAGTAGTTAACTTATAAAATGAATATTTGGGTGAATTAATGATATAAACTAGTCTGTGGTTAAAGTATTTTGAGAAATTTTAATCATTTTCTAAAAGTCATTCTGTCTTTATCTGTGGCCTTGTGGAAATGCAATGAGTTTTCTAATTAGAGAATTCAGTTTGTTATTCTATGAACTAATAACACCTTCATTTAGCTATTCATATGAAGTGTTTGCTAAAGATACATCATGCACATGATTTAGGATGTTGGAATCAATTTTCTTTTAATTTAATTTTTTATTCACTTTACATCCTGATGTTAGTCCCCTTCCCTTCTCTCTTCTGAGTTGTCCCTTTACAAATCACTCTAGCATTGCTCTCACATCTTCTCCTCAGAGAAAGTCAGCACCTCTTAAGTACCGCTCAACCCTGTGGTATTTAGTACCAGGGGGTCTAGGCACATCCTCTTCCAATGAGGCCCAACCAAGCAGTCCAAATAGGGGGAAAGCAGATCCAGTGGCTGGGAGCTGAGATCGCGGCACTTCCACTTTTTAGAGTACCAGACTGCACATTTGCCACTACCCAGAGCTTGTGTCTCTATTTGCATATGTAGCAGAGGATGGCCTATTTGGCCATCAATGGGAGGAGAGGCCCTTGGTCTTGAGAAGATCATATGCCCAATACAGGGGAATACCAGGGCCACGAAGCGGGAGTAAGTGGGTTGAAATGTAAATGAAGAAAATATCTAATTAAAAATAAAAATGTCTAGGGGTTCTAGGTCCAGCTCTTGCATGCTCCCTATTTGATGGCCCAAGCTCAGTGAGCCCCCCAGTCCCATACTAGTTGACTCTGTGGGATTTCTTGCAGTGCTGTTTAGCACTCTGACTTGGTCAATTTTGTACACTACATTGCCACAAGAATTCCTGGGCTCTGCCTGATGTTTGGCTGTGGGTCTCTGTGTGTGTCTCCAGAGCTTGATGAAGCCTCTCAGGAGACAGGTGTGCTAGGTTCTTGTCTGCAAGCATAGGAGAGTATCATGAATAGTATCAGAGGTGGGTTCTGTCACATGGGATGAGTATCAAGTTGGGGCAGTCTTTGTTTGCCTCTTCCTTCAATCTCTACTTCTTCTTTGTAACTTAAGTACTTGTAAGAAAGACAAATTTTTAATTTTTTTCAAAATTTTTATTAGATATTTTCTTCATTTACATTGCAAATGCTATCCCAAAAGTCCCCTATACACCCCCCCCCAACGCCCTGCTCCCCAACCCATCCACACCTGCTTCCTGGACCTGGCATTCCCCTTTACTAGGGCATATAATCTTCACAAGACTTTGTCTCTGTAACTCTTTCCATGGGAATTTTGTTCCTCATTCTAAGAAGTAATGAAATATCCACAGTTTTGTCTTCCTTCTTGTTGAGTTTCATGTGTTCTGAAAATTGTATCTTGGGTATTCTAAATTTCTGGGCTAATATCTGTTTACCAGGGAGTGCATATCATGTGTGTTCTTTTGTTCACAGACCATTTCTTTAAGTGATTTTTGGTCATTCGAGATTCTTTTGTTGACAATTTTCTATTTAGTGCTATACCCTATTTTTAGTTAGATTGTTCATATATTTGGTGTCTACATTCTTGATTTCTAAATAAACTTTGATTATTATCCCTCTGTCAAATGGAGGTGTGGTGAAAATCCTATTCCAATGTATAGGTTACTGTTTGTCCTATTGATACTGTCCTTTGTCTTACAGAAGCTTTTCAGTTTCTTGACATCTTATTTATCAGTTGTTGATTTTAGACCCTGAATTATTGGTGTTCTATTCAGGAAGTTGTTTTGTTCTGCTCTTTGCTGTGTAAAATCCATTGATATACTAAACTCTCTTCCCAGTCCAATAAATGTGCTTTTTTGTATCTTTATTCATAATAATTTGGCATGAAATTAATGGCACTTGTACTGTTGTTCTAAGAAATGTGAAGTATTTGTGGGTTTAGTTAACATTAAAAAAAAAAAGGCATTGGCCACATTGCACACAAAAGGAAGAGTTATCCAGCGAGCTGAATGGAAAAAAGTATACACATTGCTCATGCATCATTTTCACAATGATGCTGTAGCTTAATTATAATGATATGATACTGTCTTTGATAAAAGCTTATATAATATTCATAATTTTATTATACCTACTGAGTGAGGAATAATATATTATATTATTATATTATATTATTATAATACTGTAAATAAACTTATTATTCCATTTTTTATGAAGTTACACTTCTTTCATTTTAACTTATATCTAGCAGAAGAAACAGTTTATAATGTATCAGCAGGGAAGAATAAATTTTATTTTCTTCCATGTAGAAGATTTGAGGATATATTTTTCTAATGTGGGCTCTTCTCATTTATAATAGACATAAGATATAGACCTCTGAAATCTTAACAAATTCAAATTAAGAAAAAAAATTTTCAGAAAGAATTTTATATAGTTTTTATCTAATTAAATTCAGTCAGGGAGAAAAACATCAAGGTAATCTAATATGTGAGATTTCTTCAATTTTCACATATCTGAGTCTCTTTCAAAGTTTAGTAGTTGGCAAGTAAAAACTATGATTTGGAAACAATAAATGCGCACGCGCGCAGGCACGCACATATGTGTGTGTATGTGTGTGTGTGTAAGTGTGTGTGTGTGCTATAGATACAGCTTTTCCTGTTTATCCAGAGCAGAAGTAAGTCCATCATAAATCTACCTAACATGAGAGGAGTATTAAGGTGGGAAGATTCCCTTGTAACAACTACGCATCACCATTAAGGGTTTTCGCAAATGTGTGGGTTCCTCTTTAAATAGAAGGAACTTGAAAAGATGCATTGTGTGGCTAAGAGCTGATTCTCCTTGGAAAGAAGTGAGAAGAGGCTGATGTAATTTGCAATGACAATGACGTTGTCACTTTTGTTTGATTTGCTGTGCGATATGAGGCATCCCATGTATTTGTTCAATTGACCTTCATAGTGGAATCCACTGATTGTATTATTTTATTTATTTATTTTTGGTTGTATCAAGGCCAAGGTCCACCAGATGTCAGTACAATATAAATAATCCAATTTTTTTTAAAAGCTAAATACAGACAAAAAAAGAAAGAAAGAAAAGAAAAGAAAAGAAGCTAAAAATGCCAGAGAAAAAGAAATTCCGCTGTATTTTAAAAGATTTTTTTTCCTATGACAAATGGAAGAAGAGGTTGTAAAACAGGTCAGAATAAACTATAATATGATTTTAAATAATTTACTTCTGACAGGCCCCTGTTAACATTAGCCTAATACAGCTGATGTTGTATTTCTCCTTCTGCAGTTTCATTAGCATTCAGCTACAGGGTTTGCCAGATGACTTCCTTATTCTCGGATGGTTTTATTCATTAACATTTCCACATTGTGATTTTCTCTTCATTATTTTTCTACACAAAACAGAAAGGAGGCAAACCATGAGAGCACTGTATCCCCTGACATGTTTGTTTACTTGATCACAGCTAAACTAAAGGTTAATATGTCTGACACCTACTGGCAGTGAGTCGAATTCTTTATGCTAAGATTTGCTGAAAGCACTTTAAAAACACTTTACGAAACTAGAACTTTTATTCTTAAACAATGCTTGGATATTTCATTAATATAATCATACACTTACACACATACACACACACATACATGTGCATGGCTGTACACACACACACACACACACACACACACACACACACACTCAAAATATCAGGAAAACAGAATCCATAAGATTTACCATTCAAAAAGCAATCAATGTAATTTAACATATTAACAGTCTAAAGAAGAAGAAAAAAATCATATAATCATTTCCAGTGATGCAGAAAATATCGGTTTAAAAAAACCAACATCCATTCCTGACAATCATTCTGAAAAAACCAAGAGTGGTCGGGAACTTCTTGAAATTAATAAAAAGCAACTATGAGAAAAAAAAAAAAAAAAAAAAAAAAAAGAAAGAAAGATCTTTCAACATCCTGGTCTTTGCCTCCCTTTGTTTCTAGATTCTTCTAGTGTCCAAGGTCATGTTGGGATGGGGACTGCTTATTGCCACTAGAAAACTCTTTTAAATGACTGGTATTGAGTCTCCTTCTTTCCAATATATAGTCACCCATGCAGTAATCTACTTTTCCAAGTTTAATACCCACCACTGAAGATACCTATTGTGATGGCAAGTGAGAGAATTGAAGGTCAAGAAGTCATGAAACTTAGATTTGCAGCTGTCCAGTTAAGATGGGGAAATCTGAGAATCCTAACACAGATGTAGATTCAGCTCTTTTTTAAAGCAATATTTCATTATATCTTGTGTGAGAATGTAGTTTTGTTGCATGTATGTCTGTGTGCCAGGTGCACGCCTCAAGCAAGGAAGTCAGAAGAAGGCATCTGTTCCCCTGAAAGTGGAGTTACAAAAGTTTGTGGGCCTTCATGTGAATTCTAGGAATCTAAACTTCTCCCTGGGGGGAGGGGGGGGAGGGGGGAGGGAGGAGAAGCCAGTGCTCTTTACCACAGATCAATCTGCCCAGACCTTTTGGTTGTTGGTTGTTTTTTGAATGTTGGTTTGGTTTGGTTTTTGTTTGCTTGTTTTTCTAATCCTTACAGTATATTTCTTTTTCTAGAATATAGAACTTTTGTTTCATAACCACTCACCTGTTCCAGAAATGTGTTGAAATCTAACATTTTTTTTCTTCAAAATATTTAATTTAATTAACAGTCTGCTTTTCATGCACAATCTCTCTGTACCTAAATTCCATAATAAGTAAAGTGAAATAGAATCTACCTCAGAGCTGTTGGGATATAATTACTTATGAGAAGCTATTGACTTGCTGAATACAAGCTGAAATGGTTGGTGTGTCTAAACAAACATTCAATTGTACTTTACCAATAAATTAAGAAAATCCAGGACACACACATCATAGTGCTGGCAAAAATAAGAATGGCAGAGAGGAAGACCATCAATTGGCAATTTCTAAGGAAAATAACAGTAATCTTTGTTTAACCCCAATAAGAGATTTTAAAAGATGATACATTCAGTTATCATTATTTTCTCATAAAATAGTCTAAACACATGTTAAAAGACTGATAATGAAATTCTACATGAATATGCATTTGTGATTTTATAAAATACAAAAGGTAGACATAGATTAGATTTTTTTTTCAATGGTAAAATTGTGGTTACTTTTTCCTGGTTACCTGTAACTTCAATATATGACAGTAACCTCAGTATATTCTTCAAGACCTGTGGTTTTTGTTTTTAATTTGATGTTTATATTTTTATTTGGGAGTCTCCAACCTTCATTAAATAATCTCTAACTCATTTGAATAACAAGAAGTAGACTACATATCAGATGCTTATTTTTTTAAAAATTGTATTTTTGAATATATTTTTAAATAAGATTCATTTTTAATATTGATAAATTTATCTATATAAAATCTTAAAAGTAATATCTGTAGACTATAAGACTAAATAAAACTAAATAAATAATGGATTTTGTATGTAAAGTTATTTTATCAAAACTGTTATTAGTGGAATGCCTCAATAGACTTTGATGTGTCTGTTACTGTAAGTAGGTAAGTTGCAGTTTATAAATATCATACAATATCATACACCTCAATATCTAATGCTTCATGAAGTCAAAGTCATTGAATAATATGAATATTTATCTCTATATATATCTTTATTAAGAGACAAAAATAACAAACACTTCCCTTTATTTATTTTCATGCATGGTCAATAACCAAAAAGTGATAAACTTCAGGCTAATGGTCACATACAGTGATCTGTTTAGACTCAGTCACACACACACACACACACACACACACATAATGTTGTATGCATGCATCTATTTATGCATGCACAAAGACACACAGGTGCAAACACAGGGATGAATATTTATAGATTTGTAGGAAAGAGGGGATGAGGGTTGGGATTGCATGGAG
>NC_034601.1:47824841-47830057 GCF_900095145.1 Mus pahari | reverse complement strand
TTTTCCAAGCAAATGGTCCAAAGAAACAAGCTGGAGTAGCCATTTTTTTTAATTTCTAATTGCAAGGAAGTCTCTTAAACTCCCTTTAAGTAATAGGCATTCATTGTTCTCCTGTTTTAAATAATTATACTTTAAAATGTATTACTAAATCACAGTTATTTTTTCTTTTGTACAAAAGATGAAGATTTTTCTGTACCTGAATAGGTTCCCTGAAAATAATTACAATTTCCTAAGATTCTATACATAAAATGCTGGCTTCTAGCTTTGTCATAAATGAAAATGTCCTGCATTTCCATTTCTGTATTTCGTGTTGCATACAATCCATGTATCTGGCATTTCATTAGTTATGTTCAATCTTAGAATGGAAAAAAGTTTCTAGAACTTTAATGTTTCCTAAACCAAACACATTTCCTGATAAAAAATTCCCAAAATGACAAATCAGGTAATTCATCTTCTGTGTGCCATGCACTGTTAAATCACAGAACAAATATTTTTTTTCCATTTTAGCAATAACAGTGTGCAATGCATTAATTTATTTCTGAGTTAATATGATGGTATTGGAAACAATAATGGAAATGTGAAAAACAATTATTAGCAAACACATATATGCTATGATCTCTCAGCGGAATATGCAATCAAGAAATCAATAAATTTAAAACAAAAAGGCAAACAAGTACTTCGGTTAGAGAGCTGCACTCCAGCGATGGACGCCCAATCTGTTGAAAGTTCTACCCTGCCCTTTACTCAGCAGGAACACATAATTACAACAGCTAAAATTACAGAGGAGTGGAGTGGAATGGCTCTGCTCCTGCAAGCCAAATAGAAACAGCAGCTCTGACCTTTAAGTCAGGAGTGACTGTATGAGCAGGGGGTTCATCTCAACACCAGAAGTTTGAAAAGATTAAAATAATTCTTTAAATATTACAGTTATCTAGATTGTATGATCATTTACACAAATAAGTGAAAATTCCAGGGTGATTTATCTTCACATGTTCCATGGAATCCTTTAAAGAGTGTGGTATATTATAATACACTAATAAATAAGCTTGAGAGGGAGAGAGAGAGAGAGAGAAAGAGAGACTGTTTTTAAAAGGGTTTACTAAATTGGAAGAGAGAAGAGATTAGTAACAGATAGTATGTACATAGGCAAGGCACCACCACAGAAGAGCACGCTTCCTCTTTATGTTAGTGTTAACAGGTATTGCCTACTCAACCCACTTCACATCAACGTATGAACCAAAAGAACAAGCCAGAAGCAACAGGTCAGTGGTAATCAGTGCTCATGTGTTGTATAAACAATATCATTACATTCCCCAGTGTAATCTTTGCCTGTTGTCCAATGTACAAACAGTTTTTACAGTAATCACAGTGTGGATACAATGACAATAGCATTTCATAAATAGTGAAGATATTTTCCACCTCCAGAAAGAAAATGGACCATTCAGACAGTGATTGGTACAGACTCATTTTTGTTTCAACATGATATTTTTATTGATTCTTCTGAAATTTCATATCATGCACCCTAGTCAGTCATTTGCCAGTCCTTCCATGTCTGCCTCAAACTCATGTGATCTCATTACTCCCCCCAAAAGGAACAAATTAAAATCTATACCAAACAAACAGACAAACACCAAATCCAATTTGTGTTATCAATATACCCACTGGAGCCTGCTCAAATTCTCAGTGGCCTGTCCCTTAAATGGAGTAGGGAAGTGGTGGTGCAAAGACTTTCAGATTGACATGTTACATTCTGAAAATAAAATTGAGTAAACTATGTCTTTGTGTCCCCTCCTTCCCTCCTTGCCTCCTTCCCTCTGTCCTTCCCTCCCTCCCTGCCTCCCTCCTTCCCTCCCTCCTTCTCTTCCTCCTTCCCTCCTTTCCTTCCTCTCTGTCCCTCCCTCCCTCTGCTGTTAATTTTACTTCTATAAAACAGAAAAATAAAGCTATGCCCTTGTGATGTATAAACTGTAATGCTTGTATTATTTACATCTCATGTTGCTACGTCAAAATGACTTGACAACCTAACTCAAGTTAGATTCGGCTGGCGTTTGCAAAGTGTTTTCCATCATAGAGGACAAGTCATGGGGAGGATATTGTTACATTTTTGATGAAGTTAAGAGAGACATAAATGCTCTTGCGGAGTGCAATTTGGCTTTTCAATGCGATTGTGCAGTCTAGGACCCAAGCTTAGCAAATGGTACAACCCTCCACTAGGGTGGCTGTTTCCAGTCAATCTCATCAAGATAGACTCTTGATTAGAATGCCTAGAGGATAACATAATTAAACAAAATCTTTCACATTTGTATTTGGAAGCTTTGTACTATGAAATTCCAGGGTGTATGGAGCTGATTTTCAATATTAACTATCATTTTTTAAAAATGTGAATATTTTAAGACTTGATTTCTCAAATCTAGGTTTAACATATAATCATTAAATTGATATCATTGCCTCATATTCATAAATTGGTATGTGGTAAGATTATCTAAAAATCTAGTTTCTTAATAACATTCAAGCATGCAAAATAATAAGGAGACACAAACAAGAGTATATTAGGTTTCTAGATTTTTATCTACTTTGAATTACAATTTTGACATTTTGCAGTCTATTTATACCACCCTCTTTCTATGGCCCTTCCATTTTTTTCTGTGAATTTAAGAGCTATTTTTGGTTTTAATATATAAATACGATCATGCAGTAATTGTTTTTTTTCTGTGTTGAGCATGTTTTATGTAGCATAGTGCATTCAAGTTCATTAACTACTGAATAAGTATTTCTAAGGATGACTAGTAGCCATGTGTTTGTATGTGTGTGTGTATGTGTGTGCAAGTTCATGCATATGTGTGCATATGTGTGTAAATGGTCATAGTTATGTGTGAATGTGTATTCATGTGTGGGCTTGCATGTTTGCATATGTGTATGTGCATATGTGTGTAAATGATCATAGTTATGTGTGAAAGTGTGTTCCTCTGTGTGCTTGCATGTTTGCATACTTTATTCACTGGAGTGCACAGGTAGTAGTTATCTCAAATATCAAATTTATGATTTTAATCTATTTTTATTTTTGACATAGGGGCACTGTGAGATTAAGAATTGTTTACAAATTTTATTTGAGAGCTAAAATTACATGGCATATTAGGATAATACCACATGTGTTCCATAGTTAATCTGTAAAGACTGATGTTCTTTTAAAACCAGACAAAGTAGTTCTCTAATACTAAAATTAATAGAAAAAAATACTGTGTATATTTGCTTTTATTTAGTTGTAGTTATTTGCAGTCTACCACTTACATTTTTTGTTTATGAATTTGTAGATGCAATTCCTGTGATAGGTAATAAATATTCTAGGAAGAAAAAAGATACATAAAAAGTAAATAATGTTTCTTTTTACAATTATGCAATTCCAAACTTGAGCTTTCAGATTGTTAAAAGGAACATGAAGAATAGAGAAAAGTGAAAGTTATTGAAAACAAATTATTTTTGCAAAACTAGAATATAATTACAGGTAAGATTTAAAAACTATATTATCAGGAAAACATATTTTGTTTTCAAAACTAATGTTTTCATTCATGATTGAATGTTGTAAGATAAGAAGTCTTATATCAGTGTAAGGAGTTTTAAAAATAAATAATCCTATCAAAATGATTAATGATTTTTAAGTTCAAATAGTTAATATAATACTTTGATAAGGAATTTGCGGCTTTTGAATACAATAATATGTTCACGTTAAAGAAGGAACATGTAAATTGAATTGTTTTTTAATCTGTATGCCATTCATGTATTCATTTAGAGAAATCATTCATTCTTGAACATTTTCCTTTTGACCGAAGATATTAATATCAAATATTTTAAATATTTTAATGTATTTTACAGTATTTAAATTTTACTCTTATTATCTATAAGCTTTTAAAAATAATGTTATATTTTATATATAATTAGATATCTACAAATAATAAGTTAATTATGTAGTAAAAGTACAGTTTTTATGTTTCTTTAAACATCTTTTTTACAACAAATTATAAATATAAATAAGTATAAATATTAATAATGCAGATAATATATTTGGATTTACAAACTTAACTACATGTAGTTGGTCATTAAACTGACATAACATATTTATTACCTAGTATAGTCATATAATCCTGAAGTTACCATATCAAAATATTTTCTATCATTATATCAATTATCATGTTTATCCTAAGTGAACAGCTGTAGTTTCATTTTGGCACAGAAAGAGAAAACAAGATAGAGAGGAATCTCTGCCTCTCAGCTTTATTTTCCATAGCATGCCCCATAACAATTTTAGGAAACAATAAATTGCCAGAAGTTTCCTTGTGGATAACTTTTTGCAAAATAACTTTCACAGCACTTGATCCTTGTGCATTTTCAACCCTATACAAACTTATTTAGCAACCTTACTTTACTAACAAACATGATATACAAATATAATTAATAGTTGATTAAACTTAAAATTAACATTGATGGTAATGTTGAGTAACATAAAAGTTATAAGCCCATTTAATTTGAATTTATAATCAATAAAGTCAATGGGTTAATTGATTAATACAACTTTAGAAAAATTTCAGTCAATCATAGTTTATTCCTACTCTTTCAAAACACATAATTAATTAAATATAGTTAATATACAATGAAATTTACACAATGAAATAATACCTAGTAACAGGTTAATTCACTCTAAGTTTTAAATGTTTATCTTATCATAAATATTATTTAAAATTTAAAATATGATTTATAATTTTTTGTGTCTAATCTTTATCTTTAAATAATACTTGATATTTAGAATAAGAATAGCTATAAATATTGTTTGAAGTTTTTGCATAAATAATTTCTTTCAGATGCCATATTTTGAAAGCTTAAGTAGTAAAAATTGTTTACTTTTCTTATTTCATTAGAGATTCTTAACAATCTATCTCTGTAATTTTTAGAATGGGCAAGACTCTGGCTGCACATCTTTTGATTAGTCTTCAGATTCTCATTTTTGAAACACTTAAAGAAGATAGAAAATATAAATAATGATGAAGGGAAAGATAATAGAAGATAGAGCTCTTCTTCTTCTTCTTCTTCTTCTTCTTCTTCTTCTTCTTCTTCTTCTTCTTCTTCTTCTTCTTCTCCTCCTCCTCCTCCTCCTCCTCCTCCTCCTTCTCCTCCTTTTCCTTTCCTTATCTTCTCCTTCTCCTTCTCCTGCTTCTCTCTCTCTC
>NC_034601.1:47799367-47824700 GCF_900095145.1 Mus pahari | reverse complement strand
CTCTCTCACACACACACACACACACACACACACACACAGAAGATAGAGCCAAGTAGAAATGACGGATGAGAGGGCAGGTGGGAAAGAAATGATTTAATTATAAATAAGTTTAAGTTCTTCAGTCTTGATAATCTGTTAAGGTGTAAGATGAAAAGTCATTTTCCTATATAATATAGAACTCCATATAAAAAAGAATTTCACAATAAGGATAGCCCTTAATTCATTTCTGCTGGGATAAAGACAAACTCACAACCCTCCTAGTATACATTACTCTCATACACCCTCACGGTGTCTAAGATAGCATTGAAGACTTAAAAATCTCCTAATGAGTAGGTCTGACACTATTACTGAGGCTATCAAGTCCTCACAAAAATGGGTATATCATGACTGCCCTCTGAAAAACCCAACAAGCAGTTGAAAGAGTCAGATGCAGATATTTGCACCCAACCCATTGACAGAAGCAGCTGACCCCATTGTTGAATTAGAGAAAGGCTGTAAGAAGCTGAGGAGAAGGGAGAGCCAGTAGGAGGACCAGCAGTATCAATTAATCTGGACCCTTGATATCTCTCAAACACTGGACCACCAAACAGACAGCATACACCAACTGATATGAGGTCCCCCAACACATATACAGTAGAGGACTTCCAGGTCTATGTTTATTTAGAGATGATGCACTTAATCCTCAAGAGACTAGAGGGCCCAGGGAGTTTAGAAGTCAGGTGGCAGGGGGTCATCCAGGTGGAGACAGGGGGTTAGGGATGAAGTTTCGGATGTGTAGCGGTCTGCGTGTGGATGGGGGTTGCAGAGAACGAAATATGGTGTGTAAAAAATAAATTAATTAAAAAAATAAAAAAGAATTCTGCAACCAATGTTTATAGTATAGCTAGCATGTCACGATTTAAAGAGTACAAAGAAAACCACTTTAGCAATGTCACCCTTCCATTTCCAGACACACAATTCCTTTATCCTGTTTTCTTTACTGAACTGAGTATAATTATAGGAAATAAGATTTTATGTTTTCAAAATTATATGTTTGGAAAAGAATTACAGTAGCTCTTAAAACAGTCTTCGATCCTTTTTGTTTCCTCTTACATCACAATTTTACATACCAAGAAACAGAAACAGAATTTTTTTGTGGTAATTTAGAGATGATTTCTTCATCATCTCTATGTTCTATAAACTTAATTTCTGAAAACTGGTTGAAGCCTAAACGTATTACAATAGGTAAATGTTGTAGTATGAATTATAATTTGAATGACTTTTAATATTTTGTGATTATTTTTCTTTAGGCATGTTATGCACATTAATCTATTATTAGTGGAAATAACATGATTATAGATAGAGAGAGAGCATGACGGAGAGAGAGAGAGAGAGAGAGAGAGAGAGAGAGAGAGAGATTAGAGAGAGACTTAGACAGAGAGACAGAGAGGGACAGAGAGAGAGACAGATGCAGACAGAGAAAGAGATTGAGACAATCACATGAAACATTCATGTTCTTGTAAAAAAAAATTGACTCTTACCAGAGATTTGAACTTTAGTCTCCAAATTTGTTATCTGAATAAATATCTTTCTTCATGAAATCACTTTCCTTTGGCATTTCATTATAATAATGAGAAAACACTAACAGAATTATTATATAGTATTTTAATTATACTTTTTAGTAAAAACATTTCCTTATATGTTTTGTGCTTCAACTAACAGCAAGGTAACTTATAGTTTATCATTCAAAGCAGAACTCCGCCGGGCGTGGTGGCTCATGCTTTTAATCCCAGCACTCGGGAGGCAGAGGCAGGCGGATTTCTGAGTTCGAGGCCAGCCTGGTCTACAAAGTGAGTTCCAGGACAGCCAGAACTACACAGAGAAACCCTGTCTCAAAAAACAAACAAACAAACAAAAAATCAAAGCAGAACTCCCCCAATTTGTTTTAATCATCTATGGAAAAACCTTACATAACCATTCATTTTGATAGTATTTAAATAGTGTTTTGTCTGAATGTGTGTCTGTGCACAGCATGCACATACACTTCCCACAGAAATCAAAAGAGGGCAAGATGGCATCTTATCTCCTGGAATTAGTGTCACAGAAGTTGTAAACTCTTATAAGAAAGATGGAAATGGAACCTAGGTGCTCTGGAAGAGCAGCCACCATTCTTAACTCTAGGCCATCTCTCTAACCCATATGCTACAATTTTAAGTGATGTATTCAGTAAATATTTGCTCTATGTTATTGTCTCCAAATATAAAAATATATGAGTACCTAGTGGCTTTCTGGAATAGTCATTTGATTTCTTTGTATGTTAATTTATTTATTAATTTTTGAAAACTTTGTTTTTATAACATTCCTATTATTTCCCCAATCTACCCTTCCAATTCTCTCTCTCACTCCATCTCAAATTAATTTGTTATCTAATTTTTTTAACTATCATTGTTATGCACATAAAAATATACTTATAAATATATCGATACAACCAGTTGAGTCATTTTAGTATTGCTGTTATGTATATGTGTCTAGAACTGATCACTTTGAGCTACATAGCTTTATGAAGGCACTTGTCTTTGGAGAAAAATGTTTTTTTTTTCTCACTTAACAGCTAAAAATTGCCTATAGCTCTAGGTATTTCTAAAAATTTCCCCATCCATATTTGCATGTTGGCTGATATTATCATTGTTTATACCTTGTAGAAGCAGCCATACTGGTTAAAATTCATGATGTAGATTTCCTGTTATATCTTGAATAGATTAACTTACAAATGACAACATGATCTTATAGTTCTTAAAGTCCTTCTATATAGTCCTCCATGATAATCAACTGATCTTTTATCTCTAGAAGTTGAATCATTCCTGTATGATTTGGTGTTGAAAACCCAAATTTTCATTGTTCTCTTCATTCTAACTAGTTGTGACTTTATGTAGTGTTCTCCATAGACTGTAAAAAGAAATCCTTTGATGAGAAGTAAGGCTACAGCTATGTGTGGGTATAAGGATAAATAATTATACTGTAGCAAGAACTTATACTGATTTAGAGATGTATCAGAAACAGGTGCTCCTTAGAGTATATAGTCTACAAGGTTTGGATAGTTGTTTAGGTTTATGTACTAGCAATTAGTTACCCATTATTAATGGGCCTTAAGCCAAGTTAGAAAACTATGGCTTGCCCAGGGATATGCCACTCTTGCACCTTAAGGGTATCTTGAATTGTGGTCATTATTCTAAGAGCTTAAAACTCAAGAGCACTATTGATTGGTTTTGTTCTTTGTCAGCTTGCATGGCTTTGTTCAGTACAATAAGGTAAATTCCTTAGGAAACTTCCATATCTGTCAATTCAGTCTAATACTGACTCTTCCAATCTTTAATACTCAACAACACTGTCTTTCTTTTGATTTATGGAGGGTAACTGAAGCTTTCTCATTGAAAGTGTTTCTTAGACCTCTCAAAAGGGCTTTACTCTGAAGAATGTTTCCCATTATTCCTGGTACATGGGCTTTTTTTGAAGATAATTTATTGCTTTTATAGAAAAGCTGTTTCTAAAAGTGACAGTTTCTAAAATTCATATGTGTGTTATGTATAATATACATATTGTACATAAATATTGTATGACATTTTGAAAAACAAATTATTTATTATGGATATTTTCCATATTTTTGGTTATTTTATGTATTTACATTTCAATTGCCATGCTCCTTCCCACTTTCCCCTCCACAAACCCCATATCCCCTCTCTCTACCCCCAGCCTCTATGAAGGTACTCCTCTACTGGCCCACCCACTCCCCTCTCAGAACCCTAGCATTCAACATTGGGTGTCAAGCCTCCACAGGCCCTAAGGTCTCCACTCCTATGTGGTTAGTGGTTTAGTCCCTAGGGACTTTAAGGGAGCTGGTTGAATATTGTTCTTCCTATGGGGTTGCAAACCCCTTCAGCTCCTTCAGTTCTTGACCTTACTCCTGCATTGCAGTCCCTCTGCTCAGTCTGATGGTTGGCTGCATGCATCCTAATTTGTATTTGTCAGGCTCTTGCAAGAGCCTCTCAGGGACAGTTATACCAGGCTCCTGTCAGCAAGCTCTTCTTGGCATTAGCAGCCAAACATTGGAGTGACAGGAACAATTCTGGATTAACATTTTTGAGATGGGTGGATGGACTCATTCCTCAACTAGGCTGTCATGCCTATCCACTGGATATAGTCTCTAGAGGGTCTATCTCACATTTGTTGGGTATTTCAGCTAATGTCCTCTCTGTTGGGGCATGGGAACCTCTTAGGTCCTTAACATCTGGAACTTTCTAGTGGCTACCACCAGTATCCCCTCTCCTCACAGATACACATCTTCATTCAAATTCCTGACCTTCTGTACTTCTCCCACATCTCCCATATCTGAACTGGGCCCCTTTTTCCCTTCCCCACTTCTCTCCCTCCAAGATCTCCCCTTTTTCTGCTTCCCAATATTATTTTCTTTCCCCTTCTGAGTAGGACTGTAGAATACATACTTTGTATGGTCTTCCTTCTTCTTGAGTTTCATATGGTCTGAGTTGTATCATGGATATTTTTAACATCTTAGTATTATTTATTCCATCAAGCTTTTTTCTTTCCTATAATTCCCAGTTAAAGACTTAAGTTCTTTCCTCCCATCCTCCTTTATAGCACAGATTTCTCTTACTTGTATCTTTGCAGTTCCTTCTCACATTCTCCATGTCTGCTTTTTATTGTTCTGATTAATTTAGTTCTTCCAGATATTATTATATCATCATACATAGTGATTTAGAGAATTAAGTAAAGGGTAAAATGTATTACATTAAATATATCGATATGATCGATTAAGATAAATTTTTAAGTCATTGGATCATACATAAATGACCTGAGATTCATGAAGTCAGCAGTGTGTTGTACCATTAACTACTAGGAAGCTACTATAAAAATGTATGTGTCCTATACAAGTGTTTTTATATACCTCTGAATAAAATGGAAGAAAGGTAAAAAAAAAGATAAAGGTATCTAATAATGATAATTTTACTATGGTCTTCATCCCAGGTGACTTGTCATTTATTGAGATGGTCATTTCTGCAAGAAGAAGTGGATTAAATGAGAGGAAAGCAGAAAATTTGTAGATCACAGTCATATAGATGATCTATAATTTTTGAGACATGTTGGAGACAATGAAGGGGAAGAAAAGATGCAAATAGTACTAAAGAACCAAAAGGAGCAGAGTAACTTTGAAGATTCACTTCCTAGAGGAGATGTCACTCATGGGAAAATACTTATGTCAACTAAAGAGCTTCTAACAATATTGTGTTTGTTTGTTTGTTTGTTTGTTTTCGAGACAGGGTTTCTCTGTATAGCCCTGGCTGTCCTGGAACTCACTTTGTAGACCAGGCTGGCCTCGAACTCAGAAATCTGCCTGCCTCTGCCTCCCAAGTTCTGGGATTAAAGACTTTTTTTTTTAATTTAACTAAAATATATTACTTCCACCCTCATTCTTCCTTCTCTAGCCTTTCCACTTCTAAGAATATTATTTTTATGAAACTATATTGTTTTATTTATTTGCTTGTTTATTTATTTATTTATATTATTTTTAAATCTTTTTTTTTTATAGTCCAGTGCTTATCTCCCTCCTTGTCTGACATTTCCTCATCCCAGTCTTCCTCCCTCACCCTCTGGGGCCACAATTCTCTTGAGGGTTAGATGCATCTTCTCTTACTGAGCCCAGAACAGTAAGTCCTCTGCTGTATAAGTGTTGAGGGCCTCATATCAGCTGGTATATGCTGCCTGGTTGGTGACTCAAGAGTCAGAGAGATCTTAGGGTTGCAGGTTGAGACTGCTGGCCTTTCTATGGGCTTGCCATCCTCAGCTTCTTCCAGCATTTCCCTAATTCAACCAGAGCAGTCCCTGCCTTCTCTGACCCAGAATTGTTCCAGTCTAAACAAACTGCAGGAACAAAACTGGAAAAGAGACTGAGGGAAAGGAGGTTCAATAACCAGCTGAAATTTGAATCTAGCTCAAGGGGAGGCTCCAAGGAAAGATACTATTACTGATGATATCATGTGCTTACAGACAAGAGCCTAGCATATCTGCCCTCCTTGAGGCCCAACAAGCAGCTTAAAGTAAGATAAATATGCTTACACACAACCAATGCATATTTATTGATATCTGTCCTTCTCAATTGACCTAAGTAAACCAGTGAGTCCATCACACTTGAAAGAAAATTATAGGAAAGGTTTAGGGAATAGACAACCAATGCATGTAAGAATGCCGACCTGTGACACTATTACTGATACTCTGCTATGCTTGCATATAGGAGCCTAATATAATATAACTGTCTCTGGAAAGACTTCATCTAGTAGCTTATCAAAACAAGTTCAGAGGCACATAGCCAAATATCAGGAAGAGCTCAGAGATTCTTGTGGAAAAGTTGGATATAGAATTGAGAAAAGCAGAGGGTTCCGAGACACAACAAGACCTACAGAGTCAACTGACCTGGGCTCATGGGGGTTCACAGAGATTGAATCACATACCAAAGACACATGTACACACACATACCAAAGAACATACAGGAGCTGGACTTAGGTTTCCTACACATTTGTAAAAGACAAACAAGTTGGTCTTCATCTGGGTCCCTTAACAATTCAAGCGGAAGCTGTCTCTGACTCTGTTGCCTGCCATTGGATGCCCTTCTCCTAACTAGACTGCCTGGGTGGGCCTGTCAGGACAGGATAGTACACAAGGTAGTGCTTCCTTTTTTATAAGGAGAAGTGGAGAGAAAACTGTTGGGGAGGGTACTTTTAAGGGAGAGATTGGGAACAGATGCAATCTGGATATAAAAAAACAAGAAAGAAAGAAAGAAAGAAAGAAAGAAAGAAAGAAAGAAAGAAAGAAAGAAAGAAAGAAAGAAAGAAAGAAAGAAAGNGAAGAAAGAAAGAAAGAAAGAAAGAAAGAAAGAAAGAAAGAAAGAAAGAAAGAAAGAAAGAAAGAAAGAAAGAAAATTATAAGATATGAGTCCTGTAAAGGAGAATAAGAAAAGAAAAACAGGATATATTTTAAGTGAGAGGCAGAGGGAAAACAATAAAATGGGAAGGAAATTGAGGGACAATATGACACTAAGGAATTTGAAAAATCCATAAGGAATTTATTTAAAATTGTACACCTCCCCACACACACTAAATAAAGAAAAAATCACTTGGTGTGATAATGTGTTACCCCCCAAACCCCCTAAACTATCTAATGAATACTAACAAATCAGGCACGATAAAACTGAATAGTACTCCGTGGAGTATAACTGATTTTAAAAGACAAGATAAACTATTCACATTACAGCAATAAGCAACCCAGAATTGGAACATAAGACATTCATGCTGAAAACGTCACACACTTTAGACATAGGACTTGGAGGGATTGGGCTAGGTGTGACCTGGAAGCCTCGCTCATCATATTGAAAGTAACTATGCATGATGCCACGGAACAAAACCAGTATAGACTGCCCCTGAGCTCTAATGATTTTGAACTACAACAAAGAGCACAAGTCAAGATATCCCAGGATGTGGAGGAATAGAGGCCCTTATTCCATCTATTTGGTAACCAGCAGCTGTCTAGTTTGACTTCAGGCACAATCACAGTAGGGAACTGATTTCTGGTATATAACCTACCTAACTACCGAAGGATGGTAATCCGAGGTCTCTAGTGTCACACTTATTAACACATATCTAAATCAGTATATTTCTAACTATATCCTAGTAATTGCCTTTTAAACATAGATAACTGTAACTCAATTCTCATCAAAGAACCTTCTTTTTTCCCAACAGATAAAGAACACTATAGAAAGTTTATACTATTCAAAAACATAAGAGAATATCTGATTTGTATTCCCAGGCCTGATATATTTACAACATAATCCATGCACTTAAGGCTAATGGATAAAATTAGATGGGAAGGCATAAAGAATGTAGGATCCAGAAAACCATATTGTCAGCTTTAAGATAGTATCTTCTATATATGACAATGAAATGGTACCTGTGAATTCCTTTTTTATTGGATAGTTTCTTTATTTACATTTCAAATATTATCCACCTATCCTATCTCCCCTCCCCCTGCTTCTATGAAGGTGTTCCAACAACCACCCACCCACTCCCACCTCCCCTCCCTCAAATTCCCCTACACTGCATTAAGCCATCACAGGACCAAGGGCCTCTCCTCCCATTGAGAACCTATAAGGCTATCCTTAGCTACACATGCTGCTGGAGCCATGGGTCCCTCTATGTGTAATCCTTGGTTGGTGGTTTAGTCCCTGGGAGCTCTGGACTTTTGATATTGTTGTTCCTATGGGGTTGCAAACCCCTTTAGTCCTTTCTCTAACTGCTTCACTGGGGACCCCGTGCTCACTCCAAAGAACCTGCAAACTCTTAACAATACATTTGCCTAAATAGTTTATAAGAATGAAGAGACCAGTTTACCTACCAACATAGATTAGGGAAATTTCATAAGGCCTCATTTCTAGATCAAGAGCTATAACCAATAAATGACTATTAAGTGATACCTTTCCAGAGACAAGCCTCCCCCCCCCCGCAAATTTTATCTTATATGGTCTACCCTAGACACATAAATACAAGCAATATCAAAGGAAGACAACATGTTGCGCTTATAAAGTTGCTATACTGAAAAAAAAGTATAGGTGATAAATCAAGAAGCAGGCGATAGAGTGGCAGGTATGTAGCAATAATAGTGAAGAACAAGAGGCCACCACACATTTTACAGGAAGTCAGATGAAGTAGTGATATGAGCTATCAGGAAGGGAGTGAAGAGAGAGTAAGATAAATGTAGTGCCATCTATAAATATTTAAAAATTTAACAAATGAAGTAAGCTCATTTATATAACACAAAGTTTTCACATAACACTGCTTTTCAGTTATAAATGATTGGGTAACAAAGAAAAGACATGAAATGTTATATATTCACTAATAAGTGTATGCTCACATAACTTAACTTTTTATTAATCATTTTATTCACTTATGTTTCAAATGATATCTCCCATCCCAGTTAACACACACACACACACACACACACACACACACACACCACCCTCATCCCACCCAAAACTCTCCCCTTTTCTTCTGAGTGCTAAAATAAGACTTCAGATGATATAATTACATGACATTGAAATTGTTTAAATTGAATAACATAATCACATACTTTATACATGTCTACTGAACATCTACAATGCTACTGTTGATACATTTTATTCTAGAGCTTTCATTGACTAGATAAATGTTATGAATTTGAAGAATTTTCTACCTTGTTAGTGAGAGTTCATAGTGATTGAAATTCTGAACTCTCCTAAGTTCTCTAGCAGATATAGTGAGTGATAATTCAGTGACTGTGTGGAAGAGCCTGGATTTGTGCAGGTGAGTTTTATGTGTATTCTTCTAAAGAGGATATTTATTGACCCTTGCTCATTGATGTGGGGAGATAACAAGCTATGAATATTTACCACCCATCACTCTGATACTCAAAACTCATAACATTTATCCTAGTTTCCAAAGATGAAATAATAGGAAACATTTTTCCTAAAGAAAGCAATATTAAATGACAGATTTATGCAGGTGAGTTTTTAAAATGTTGAACTTATGCTAATAGATTTTGACATATAGGGAATTTCAAAATTATTGGTTCACTCTAATAGGAGAAAGCATTTGGAGTATTTGGAACAAAATTTATTGCCTTTATTAGCTACCTGATCTGGGAAAACATAGAGCTAATGACATATGCTAATTAAATTCCTTCTATTTAACATCACACAGTTCTCTCTCATTCATTCCCTTCAGGGATGCCTATGCTATTAAATCTGTCACCTTCTATGGGTATAGAAACTTCCTTGTCAGAGACCTTAAGTCATAGACTGACAATAGAATCCGGCACTAAATAAGGCCTCATAAACTCACGGTGCACTTGTTTAAATGTTTAATAGAAATTAATGCAATAAATATTTAAAATAATCCAGACATATTAGAGATCTTATTATGACTGTATTTTAAGTCATTAAGATTCAGTGTGTGTAAGTGATGTGCACAGCACTGGGATTTGATGCCGGCTGGCTTCTCATCTGCTTTCATTCCACTTTCTGACACTGAAAATCATGTTTGCTAACTTTATTTTTAGGAATTTTGCTTCCTTTACTTAGTTGCAATGTTTCCGTTTTGTGGCTAATAAAATGGAAATCAGGAAATAAAATAAATGGCAGTAATATTATTTAATTCAATATGTAAAAGAACACTGTTTCAGTGATATTCTTGGTTTGCGGATACAAAAAAATTAGGAAATAGAATAGTGTTATACCCCCTATCTATGAAATATTATATTTTATTTAGCAAAACAGAAACGGATGGAAAAATAAATAATATTTAAGGTAATAAAATGTTACAAATATACAAAGCCACTGAAAATATAAGACCAAGAAATGCCTGTTCGCAAATTGTAGATTTAAGTGAGGAAGTCAATTACAAAAAAAAAAAAAAGTCTTTAGAACACTTCAGACAGGGATAAGAATAGGTACGAAGGCTATGAAGATTAAATGGAAGACAAGGTAGAAATGTGAGAATGAAAACATGGTGACAAAGCAGCCTAGTCCTGAAACTTTTTGTGGTAAAAACCTTAGTTTTAATCAAATATCAAAGTAAGTCTAAAGCTAAGACTTAAGAAGTAAGAGGTTTTGGCCCACTGATAAAGACTTTGCTGCACAAGTGTGGGGATCATGGTTAAAATTCACAGGGAGGCATGGAAGCCCAGGCATTTCTCTAGGAATTGGTAAACAGAGACCAAGCACCTATAGAGCAATCTGGATGGCTAGACCAGCTGAATTTGATGGCAACAGGTTCAGTGTGTCACTACACCTCAATAGAAGAAATGCAGAGAAATCAAGAAAAAAAGCTTGCTATCCACCTCTGTCCTAGCATGCACATGGATGCATTTGTACTTCTATTCATGCGAAGAGATATCTCTACCAGTTCTCATTTCTGGCAAGAGGACAGGAATCTCAACAAGGGCAAGCATTTGTGCCTCAGATAGCCAGTGGTAAATGTGTTCGAAAAATGAAAAAGTATGTGTTACGATTTTATTCTGCTCTTGGCAAATGCCCAACTTTCCTAAAATGTTCAAGATTTATGAGCAACTTGTCCAAAGATTTCTCAACTCTATTCTATTATATAAAACCTAAAAAACAAAAAGATAATTTCTTCCCTAACTACCTGAACACACATATATATTGAACATGATGCCCAAATATAATAACTGCATTTTATTTAGCCTTAAAAGTTGAGTAACAAAAGAATCTTTATTTATGTTTGTCAATGTTCAAGAAAACTAGAAAAGAGAATATTTATTTTTTATGTGGTTATAGTTAAAAATTTTTCAAGCTGACGGCATTTTTATTATATATATTAGCATTCTGGGGTAGTTTTTATATTAAAAAAAAAAACATAGAAAGAAACATGCTTTTGAACTCACATCCCAGACATTCTGTGTTCAGGTAGAATTTCAGAATGACAAATGAAAATGTTAAAGTATATAATCTTATCCTCTAATCATAAGAAAAAAGATCTTTCAAATAACATAGTTGAGTATACTACTGAACTTGGAAGCTTAAAAAAATATATGCTAGCTAAATTCTTTCAATGATACCTTATCTCAAAGACTTATGCAAAAGCACCTTGCATCAGATTATCAGGGATAGTTAAGCAGAGTGCCTTACAAGTTCAAGCATTCCAATCCGCTGCTCATGTTGCTTAGGTTGAGGCTGTATCAGCATTCATTTTTCCTTCTGAATTTAAGACAAACTTTTATAGTGTTGCAGGAAACAAAAAGACATTGAGTAACTAGTTTACAAAATCGTGGAGAAGAAATCATGAGTCTGGCTTCCTATTTTCTCTCTCCTGATATCTCGCACAAGCAAGCAAAAGTAGCAGTGAATCACAAACCAATCTTTAGATCCCAATAAAGGAAGCGTAAAATCTAACTGTATATGAGGCTGCACAGGCAGAAATCTTCCAGCATTTAATGATGAACCATATGTAAGAACAGAATAGCGGTTCTCTTTGCGGGATTCATGGGGTCAGTCAACAAACAAGACTACTGAAGAATATCTAAGGCTTGCAATTTGGAACCATTTCCATTGATGAATCATTAGTCATCAATAATTTTCCCTGGTGTCTATGATGGTTTGTTTCCATAGTCGGTTTCAAAGGATCTAGAACTACCTTAGGGACAAATCTTTTGATGTATGTTAGGGGTTCTATATTCAAATAAATGGCCTGCTGAGGATGAGTCAAATGGGGACACAAATTCCACTGACTTGGATTTCTAGCTGCACATAAAAAAATGAATCTGCCTGAGAACTAATATTCCATCCTCCTTCCAAATTCATCAGTTGTGTGGGCATTTTCTCACCTTCTTTCTTATGTTTATCTACCATGAATGACTATAGATCCTCAATTGTTCCACAGAAAGAAACTCTTTTTACTTGAATTGCTTTAGTCAGGTGTTTGCCAGAACAACAAAGGAATTAAAAAAACTGTTTTTCTTTTCTTTTCCATAGATATAGTGAAGCCTAATGGAGAAGAAGTTCTAAGATGTGTACATGGAGACAAAATTGACCAGAGCCATCCAAATTATTTTTGCTTCTTGACACTAACATTCTATAAAATCAATCAAGTAAGACATTACCCTCTTGCTTCTATAAAAATGTTTAAAGTATATTTTGAACAGGTATCATTGTCACCTGGAATAGTTAGTAATAACATATTATTAACATATTACCAATCTCTTCTCTAATGGGAAACTATACATGATTAGTAAGGTTCACTATTATGAGGAGGGCTTTCTACATTTCATATCAGTAATAAACCTTTGTCAGAATGCAACACCTCTTCAACTTAAAAGTCTTGGAGAGTTCATGGCACATACAAAAAAAAAACCATAATAAAAGCAATATATAATTGGTATTTTTCCCCCTTCCAAGTATCCACACTCTGGTGTTCCTTCTTCTTGAGCTTCGTTTGATCTTAGAGCATAAGCTATTGTTGTTCTGTTCAGGAAAATTTCCCCTATACCCATGTTCTCGAGGCTCTTCCCCAATTTCTTTTCTATTAGTTTCTGTGTATCTGGTTTTATGTGGAGGTCCTTGATCCACTTGGACTTGAGCTTCATATAAGCAGATAAGAATGCATCAATGATCATTCGTCTACATGCTGATCACCAGTTGAACCATCACCGTTTGTTGAAACTGCTGTCTTTTGCCCACTGGATCACTTTAGCTCCTTTGTCAAAGATCAAGTGACCATAGACATGTGGGTTAATTTCCGGGCCTTCAATTCTATTCTACTGATCTACCTGCCTGTCACTGTAGCAATACCATGCAGTTTTTATCACAATTGCTCTGTAGTACAGCTTGAGGTCATGTATAGTGATTCCACCAGAGGTTCCTTTATTGTTGAGAATGGTTTTCATTATCTTGTGTTTTTTGGGGTTTTTGTTTGTTTGTTTGTTTTTTGTTTGTTTTGTTTTGTTTTTCCAGATGAATTTGCAAATTGCTCTTTCTAACTCTATGAGGAATTGAATTGGAATTTTGATGGGGATTGCATTGAATCTGTAGATTGCTTTTGCCAAGATGGCAATTTTACTATATTAATCCTGCCAATCCATGAGTATGGGAGGTCTTTCCATCTTCTGAGATCTTCGATTTCTTTCATCAGAGACTTGAAGTTTTTATCATATGGATCCTTCACTTTCTTGATTAGAGTCACACCAAGGTATGTAATATTATTTGTGATTATTATGAAAGGTATAATTTCCCTAATTTCTTTCTCAGCCTGTTTATCATTTGTCTAGAGGAAGGCTACTGATTTGTCTGAGTTAATTTTCTATCCAGACACTTTGCTGAAGGTTTTTTTTTATCAGGTTTAGGAGTTCTCTGGTGGAATTTTTGGGGTCACTTATGTATATTATCATATCATCTTCAAATAGTGATATTTTGACTTCTTCCTTTCCAATTAGTATTCCTTTTGTTGTCTAATTAATATCGATAGAACTCCAATATCTATATTGAATAAATAGGAAGAGAATGGGCAGCCTTGTCTAGTTCCTGATTTTAGTGAAATTGCTTCAATTTTCTCTCCATTTAGTTTGATGTTTGCTGTATAATGTTTTTAATATGTTTAAGTAGGGGCCTTGAATTTGCATATATTGAACCATCCCAACATCTCTGGGATGAAGCCCTCTTGCTTATGGTGAATGATCATTTTGATGTGTTCTTGGATTTGTTTGGCAAGAATCTTATTGACTATATTTGTTCATGAGGGAGACTTGTCTGAAGTTCTCTTTCTTTGGTTTGTCTTTGTGTTGTTTAGTTATAAGCATAATTGTGACTTCATAGAATGTATTGGGTAGTTTTCCTTCTGTTTCTATTTTGTGAAATAGTTTCAAGAGTATTGGGATTAGATCTTCTTTAAAGGTCTGATAGAATTCTCCACTCAACCCACTTGGTCCTAGACTTTTGTTGTTGTTGTTGTTGTTGTTGTTGTTGTTTTGTTTTTGGTTTTGGTTTGGAGACTATTAATGACTGCTTCTATTTCTTTAGGGGTTATGGGACTGTTTAGATTGTTTATTTGATTCTGTTTTAAGTTTGGCATCTGGTATGTGTCTAGAAAATTTCCATTTCATCCAGATTTTCCAATTTTGTTGAGAATACGCTTCTGTAATAGGATCTGATGATTTTTTGAATTTCCAAGGTTTTCAAGGGGGCACAGCTGCAATGTAAATAAATAATATATTTTTTTAAAAATCAGAACTTCATACATACATATAATATGTTTCATACATGCAAATAATAAGTTTTGGATAAACTCAGCACCCTATCCTTTCCCTTCCAACTTCTCTCTGATTTTCCCACAATCAGTTTTCTATTTCAACTGTATGTGCTGTGTTATTTTGAAGTTTTTGTTTTTACTATTGATTCCAGTTAGTACTGACTGTATGTGCCTGGGTGTAGGATCTTCTAGCAGAGCATGGGTTTCCTTTCTGGAGCTGCATCACTGCATCACTGAAGGAAACTTACTCTCATTCCCTGAGAAGCCACTAATTGCCAGCAGCTTCTAGAGTAGGAGAGGGGATTCTTGAGTTCCTCCATTGGCCAGGTCGGCATTTTGACTGGGTTGACCTTGCTTAGGGTTTTGCACACAGATGAATTGTTACTAAGAGATCATATGTGCATTGCTGTTATCAGCAAATCATTTTCCCTTAGCCACCATGTATGAACTGTTTTTGGTTCTTCCAATATCTCTGTCCCTGCTTTTTATAATAACCCTTGATTCATTTGTGGATGGAACATGATATCAAGACTCCATTTAGAGCTAAGTACTCTGTAGTGTCTTTCTTATAATCTAAAATAAACAATAATTTATTTTTTAAATGTTACTTGAATTAAACTACACAGCATTCCAACAGTACCCAGTATGTATTTTTAAATAAACAGGTTATAATATCTGTTCAGACTATTTGTTAAATTCTTTCAAAATACAATTTTTAATTTAATTAATCTATATGTTTTCTAAAATATATCATGTGTGTCCTATTATAAATAGAGCTTCAAAGGAAAAGTATCTTTCTATGTATCCAACAAAATAACTACTATTAAAAATACATATAAAATCTGGCTAGTCCATAATTCAGTTCAAAGGTTTTTGAGAACGTCTATATTCAATTTCACAAGAAGCAAACATGTAAAGGTTTTATATAGCCAGAAGCATCCAATAAATTAAAAACAATGTTGTGATTTTTAAGTAAGCTTTTCAAAAATATTTTACATTGTGCTTCATAGCCTGAGGAAATATTATTTGATGTAACATCCTAAATACATATTTAAGTCATGAAAAGGGAACGGCTTTTTGTTAAATAAATACAGCAGTTTCTGCTGCCTTATGCATCCAATTAATGTAACTAAACAAAAAATATGAGCAAGTTAAATTGAAATAATTATGCCCTCAATTGAAAATTCAAGGTCACAGATAGAGTGTTACCTGTTTGAAAGTGGGTGGCTAGATGTCTATCACCTAACAATGAAAACCTGATGGGAAATTTTACATATAAGTAGGAAAAATATGTTTTGAGAAGCAGAAATCATCAGGTGTTTCAACTGGGATATTCTATATTTATAAAGAAATTAGTTGCTTGGGGAAGAAAGATGCCATATTATAAAAACAAATGAGTAGTCAAGAAAAAATGGTAGATGATAAACATAATAAGACTAAAACACAACCAAAATACATTTTTACACATGATATTACTATAACATTAAATTCTATTTGCATCAAATAAAATATTTCATATACATACCAGCTTTTTTGTATATCACATAGTAAACTTACCAAAAAATAAAGGCATGTGTTATTTGAAGGAACCTAGACAAGAATGTGCATTTCATTGATGAATGTATTAGTATTTATAAAACAGCAATAACAAAACCAACAGCAACAAAAACAAATAATAACAACAAAAACACATCACAAGATAGCTGACAGGAGGAGCTAGCAAGTCGAAATTTTAGGACGCAAAATTTATAAGATTTAGAAACTGATGGAATGAACTATCATCTGACCCCAATAATATTATTTAAAATATTATACTTGAACTTAAAATTTCACCTTTGAGAATTCATCAAGATCTCAAAATAATGTTGATTTTTGAGTCTGGAATGTGTTGAGCATTATTTCATATCTAAGAGGATTCTGGCTAATGATAGATGTGATCATTTTGAAATGATAGAAAGACAAAGGACCACATGATTCAGTTATAAGCTCATTTCATTATATAGATGATAAAACCATAAGATTTAGTCACCACCGAAATCATTCTAAAACGATGAAACAAATAGCAGAGATAATCAATTTAGAAATATTGTTCTATGGCTGGCTTACACAATGTACAGATGCACGTTAGAATCAACCCTGCTATAAATGTGTGAATCTTCAAACTTCCTGGAACTGACATGAGATTTTATAAAACTGTTTTAAAATTTGTGCTGAATGGAGAATGAGAAAAGATGACTGGGTTATATGAACAATGTTAAACAAGACAGTTTGATTAGAGAGAGAAAATGTGCCCACCTAATTTTCAAATTACATTTTAGTGGGAAAAAATGCCACACAGATGAATCACTGAACACTCATATCTTTTTATACATTTAAATGTATAAGAAAATTTTCTTTCTTTACTAACAAGAGGAACCCACAATAAAATGAAGAACGGGAATGACCAAAGTGCTTCTATGAAGTTTAAGAGACTAGAAGCTTTGTGAAAACAGCCCAGAAACTTAGAATATCCAAGATTCAATTTGCAAAACAAACAAAACTCAAGAAGAAGGAAGATCAAAGTGTGGATTCTTCATGCCTTCCTAGAGTGGGGAACAAAATACCTATGGAAGGAGTTACAGAGACAAAGTTCAGAGCTGAGACAGAAGGAAAGACCATCCAGAGACTGCCCTACCTGGGGATCCATCCCATGTACAACCACCAACCCAGACGCTGTTGCATATGCCAGAAAGATTTTTCTGACAGGTCGCTGACATAGCTCTCTCTTGTGAGTCTATGCCAATGCCTGGCAAATACAGAAGTTGATGCTCACAGTCATCTACAAGATGGAACACAGGGACCCTAATGAAGGAGCTAGAGAAAGTACCCAAGGAACTAAAGGGGTCTGCAACCCTATAGGAGGAGCAACGATGTGAACTAACCAAAACCCCCCAGAGCTGTGTCTCTAGTTGCATATGTAGCAGAAGATGGCCTAGTTGGCCATCAATGGGAAGAGAGGCCCTTGGTATTGCAAAAATCATATACCCCAGCACAGGGGAATGCCAGGTCCAGGAAGCAGGAGTGGGTGGGTTGGGGAGCATGACGGGGGGGGGGGGTACAGGGGACTTTGGGAATAACATTTGAAATGTAAATGAGGAAAATAATAAAAGAAGTTCATTCTTAAAAAAAAGAATTATTTATGTCTAAGTATGTATTCAATTTTGGATAAAGTTACCTTAGCTTCTGTGAAAAAAATATTTTCTGTTCTTTTGGAGAGAAATGTTCTGTAGTTATTTCCTATGTGTATTTGATTTGTGATTTTATTTAATTTCAGTGTTTTTCTCTTATATTTTTTTGTCTAAATGACCTGTACATTGGTGTGTGGGGGAAGTTGAAGTCACCCACTATTGCTTTGAGAGAGTTATCATGTTACTTTTTTACCTGTAGTAATGTTTCTATGAACTTCTTAAATGCCCTAGTTGTATAGTGCATAAATGTTAAGAATTATAATGTCCTCTTGAGAGATTTTTCATTATAAAAACATATAGTATCCTATCTTATTTTATTTTAATCATTTGTTTTAGATGTCTGTATTATCAGATATTAAAATGGGTAAATTTGCTTGAAAAAAAGAAAACATATGCCATAAGCAAGGACATAGTATTGATTAATTTTATTGTTTTGTTTTGTTTTGTTTGTTTTGTTTTATTTTATTCGAAAGTGAGATACATTTCTATAAATTGTGTCATCCCTGAGTTCTTTAGATGTGCTCTCACCCTTGTCTATGCTGAACATAAAAATCATTAGCCTGTGAAGATGCTGCTGTGTAGAACTTATTTCCCTGTGTATGTGACCAAAAAGAGTACTTAGATGCAGTAAAGATTCATAATTGGTCATTTGTTTTGCAGCACATAAAGTCTATGTCAAATCAAACATCAAGGGCTACAACTTTTGGTTCTAGTCATTCACACCATCATTTTTACCACTGGACATCACCACTCACAATGACCTCACTCAGAATCCCATATATCTTTTATATTTCAATGGTTTCTTTGCTTTCACTCAAGTGATACATTTTCGATCACCTTCACTGACCCTGCAGCCCCAAGCCATCTGGTCTCAGAACCTTCAAGAGTGATGAATCAATCACTATGAAGCAAGATCAAATAGAAAGAAATGTCTATATGAAAGGCCCACATCTTCAGAGCACTTGCAATGTGCTATGTGTGTAGAGTGGAGTCACAGGAAACTGAAAAACATAAAGAACATTTTCTCTATCTTATCAATAAGATGAGTATCTGTCATGATTTAGTACTCAATCCAGAATTGACCACTTATTTTTCATAGATTTCATCTACTATTCTTTTGTGGCTTTATTTGTTTGCTTTCAATTGAATTAGTTATCCAGAGTGAGTAGACAAGACTTGCCAGGGTCATTGAAAATCTGAGAAGAATCTGCAAAAGATCATTTGATGAGTGTCACTACAGATGGAATGTACTTAAGCTTTGGTTCAGGCTGACCTATGGCTTTTGTTATCTATACTAGACTCTGCACAGCCTCCTCACCTCAGCACTGTCTCTATGCAAATAATTTATATTTCACATGCATAAATCACTCTTAATATCTTGCTCATATGTGAGAAACTGTGTATACACACATATAGATTATATGTGTATACATATGTATATACACATACATATATAGACATATGTTTGTGGTGTATAGATATGTATACACACACACACACACACATATATATATATATATATATATATATATATATATATATATATATATATGTTGTTTTTCAGGAATAAATATGACAGAGTAAGTAGAGCTCTATGAATCAATCATCTTCTGAAGAAGCCATGTTTGAGGCTTTCATTTCAAGAATAGTATATATGTATATAAATATATGTTTATATTATTAATAATAAAGAAATATAAGACTAGGGCTATTTCTATAAAATTAAGTATAATATTATATTTATGTATATTTGATTACATATACATATGAGAATATACTTTATGTATACATATAACTTTACATATAGGTATATACATATGCACAGTAATTAACAAAGAGAGATAGATAGATAGATAGACAGACAGACAGACAGAAAAACAGATAGGTAGGTGATAGACACACATATCCTCAATAATGCAGTTGAAGATACATCCTTATTTGGTACATTGTAATGGTACACTTAAAATCCATTAATTTTAATACAGAGGAATTGATTCTATAGTGATTTAGATCAACTCTGTCATGCCCAATGTTTTATATTTGCTGTTGTTGCTCTTCCTTGCTTTATTTTATTATGTCCAATACCATGTATAATAATTAAAGTAAAAGTTGAATGTGGAAATGCAGAGGGATCCCTGGTTACGAGCTCTTTCAGAAGACCTGGGTTACCGTCCCAAGGTCCCAAGCGGCCCAGTACCTTTGTAATTGCTACTCCGGTTTACAGGGAGAAACCCTTCTCACTAGCAGGGCAGACGTGAAAAGACACACACACACACACACTCATACACACACACACACACACACATACACACACACACACACACACACACACACACGAATAAAAATAAAAAATACATATTTTTTAAAGCAGAATTTGTCAGTGTCAGGTCTTCCTAAATTGGTATTATTTCCTCATTACTATAGTCAACTTTTAAAGAGTAAAATTTTTCAAGGCCAAGCACTGTGCTCTCATGTTTTCTCACGTGGCACAGAGTCCTGCAGTTAGCACATATTAAATGCTAAAATAATATTTACAAAAAGTCAAGCCAAAAGCTACCACATTCACACAGTTCTCAGAATTTGCAAGCATAAGCTCACAGTTTCCCTTTTATTTATTTTTTATTGTGAATACTGAAACAGTAACCCATTTTGAAATATCTTTGGGCCAAATATTACAACAGAAAACAGTAAACTGTTTTCCCATTCCTGGTCTATTTCCAAGCACGTTTTTAGTATTTAAAATGGAACTTCATCATATAAACAACAGATACAAAGTGTTATAACAACAATAATTAATTGATTGTCTGATCTTGATTGGCAGAATAAAGTCAAGTGTTTTAAACCTGTAAGAAAAGTTTTTAGCAGCCTCTAAAGGTATTCACTGAAGTTGAAGAACAGAACAGAGAAAGACCAAAGCATCCTAAATATTGGCAGAGGACTGCCTGAATCTCCGAACAACGATGTGAGAACCTGAAGGTCTCTACAATGTCAGAGGAGGAAAGAGCCAATAAAGGGCAAGTGTTTATCCATGAAGTGTTCTCATGCTGGATATTATCCTAAGGCCTGCCAATATTTCAAGCCCTTGTCTTCTTTTATTTTAAAGGGCAGCAAGTGGTCCTGAATATATACTGATGAGGAATACGTGGGTTGACATTTTAAAATTCAGGCAGAAGTGCTGTGCTATCATCTTAAATGATACTCAACATCTACAGGGCTTCTTTTAAATGCCATTGGGATGATCCTTCTTCACACAGTAAATCAATGCCGAGAAGAAAGGCCGCCAAAATATTCATTCAAATGTAACTTCTGTCAAAAGACTCTTGAATCTGTAAAACAAAAAAATGTAATATCAGTATTCCTGTGATTATATTTAATAGACTTTAAACCTCTTGTATTGGCACATCTGCTCAACTTGACTTTAAATTGCTCAACATATAAACTTTCATTGTCAGAAGCAATTGAACTAATTCTAAAAATCAAAAAACAAAACAAAACAAACAAAATAAACCTTTGCACTATTAATTAATAAGTATTTATTGTTTTGTGAGATTATTTTAGTTTTGTTGTGATTTGAGACAGGCTTTTATATGGTCGAGGCTGTCTTGAACTCTCTGTATGGGGAAGGCTAACCTTGCAATTCTGATCATGCTGTATTTCTCTCTTCCATACTGGAATTACTGGTGTGCACCATTATAGCTTGTCTTTATGTATGCTAGAGAGTTGCTCTGTTGACTCATGTGTGTGTGTGTGTGTGTGTGTGTGTGTGTGTGTGTGTGAAGCCTTAAACCTTAGGACAACTAGTCAATATATTTTCATACACATTTAAACTAATATCAACTTTAGCTACCCAATATATTTTCTTGCCTTTCTTTTTTCCAAAGAAGAAAGCTAAGACATTAACATATTAAAGAATTTAACAAAGATAATCTCATGTCTATATTATCAATTTTTATTTTCTATATGGGCACTTTTTAACATTATCTGCTTGTTTATATATTAATAAATGGTAGCTTCTAAAGAAATAGTAATTCCAAAATATACCCTAAAATGAAACATGTAAGATTAATGAAGCTTCTGTTTGTCTGATGCTGGAAGTCAAGCTCAGAGACCCATTAATATTACTCAATCACACTACTGCTGAGATACAACCCTGGTCCCTTGAGCCTTCTTTGGAATCACTTTTGAAATTTATTCAAATTCGTACAAAGACAACATCAATGCATAGCATTAATGTTGTACCAAGGCACAGCTCTGTCTCTAAGCATTCTGGATAAGCATATTGAAATGGCCCTATTTTATACAGGCAGATGTAATTGGCAACATGGGATCATCGATATTTTGGTGCATGTGAAAAGTTAATATAACAGGCACAAATTTTAAACACATTTCAACTTCCTTTAAAAATACTATAGAATTGTAGGTAGGTGCTGGTATGCCTCTTAGACCATGATTAGATATGTCAAGTATTTGAGAATTGAGTAGAATTAAGTCCCAGGTCTCCAGCTCCCTCCAGGGCTTTTTTTCTGGGATAACTGGCTTATTTCAAGCAGATTAGCTAGAGTCTGAAAATACTTATGGAGAAGTATTTTGTTTAAATAGCTTAAATAAAAAGTAAAGCATTTTGACAACATGATTCGAACAGTAAGGGCCACAGTCTCACAAATACCACGTTGGGAATTATCTTAATCCAGCCAAATATTTTCTTTTTAAATATCACAATTTTCAGAGCAAATGTTCCACAATGTAAATATGACTTCAGTTACAATACCATCCTTTTCCAGAACCTGTAAACCTCGAAGATTAGTTGTTGGAATAGCAAACTGAGTATATTTTTAATACACAAGTTTCTGAGTTAGAGCTGTATTGAGAGGTCTATTGAGAGATGTGTCAAAGCTTACACTGCAGACATGATTCAACCACATATATAATCACAAATTACCAAGAACATATATGAACCGTGTACTGTGCACCAAACAGTCATTTATGCCCATAGCAGAGAACATGATAGGGTACTATAGATACCTTTGTAGATACTTCTTCATTGTTTTCCTAAAATGTGAAGTACTAGACTGCACTATTGCTTCTTCAAAACTCTGTTTTGAAGAAAATCTTATCTATTGAACCTGTTGAAAATAAAACACAAAAGAAGTCACTTGATATGCATTCACTGATAAGTGGATATTAGCACAGAAACCTAGAATACCCAAGATATTTGCAAGACACAAGAAAATCAAGAAGAAGGAAGACCAACGTGTACATACTTCATTCCTCCCTAGAATAGGGAACAAAATACAGGTAGGCTTTACAGAGACAAAGTTTGGAGCTAAGACAAAAGATGGACCATCCAGAGATTGCCCCATCCGGGGGTCCATTCCATAATCAGGCACCAAATGCAGACACTATTGCATATTTCAGCAAGATTTTGCTGAAAGGACCCTCCTATAGCTGTCTCTTGTGAGGCTAAGCCAGTGCCTGGCAAATACAGAAGTGGATGCTCATAGTCATCTATTGGATGGAATACAGGGCCCCCAATGGAGGAGCTAGAGAAAGTACCCCAGGAGCTGAAGGGGTGTGCAACCCTATATGTGGAACAACAATATGAACTAATCAGTACCTCCAGAGCTCATGTCTCTAGCTGCATATGTAGCAGAAGATGGCTTAGTCGGCCATCATTGGGAAGAGAGGCCCCTTGTTCTTGCAAACTTTGTATACCCCAGTACAGGGGAATGCCAGGGCCAAGAAGTGGGAGTGAGTGGATAGGGGAGCAGCGTTGGGGGAGGGTATAGAGAACTTTTGAGATAGCATTTGAAATGTAAATGAAGAAAATATCTGATAAAAAATTTTAAAAAACAGTACATATGATGAAAAGAATGCAAGCCAGCATTGTTCATTTGGTCATGAGTTCTGGTCTTATTTTGATTCTGTGCTCTGATTTTTCAAAGTTCATCTTAATTGTTTCAGTCTTAATCACAATCTTTCTATTGCAGTTGTATGATTTTTAACAAATCATAACTAAGTTTAATAGTAGTTAAATACAATAGAGCTCATTGGTAGGCTTCATTGAGTAGAACATATTTATAAAATTTAATTATTCATTAAAAAATTCATAACCTTTCCTTGATTAAATATATTATAGATGGTTTTGTCTAGAAATAAAATAAAATATTTGGTAAACAATGTCTAAAAAGTACAGAAAATATAAATATTTATTGTAGATTATTATCTATAATATAAACCTATACAATTTTTAAGTTCGTTCTTATTTTAATTAATATTAATCTTAATATTCAGTTGTCTTTAGATGCAATAGTTTAAATTTATTTGAAAGAATCTGATTTTTTCCTTTGTAAAATATAGAGAACAATTTTATGCTTTTGCATACCGCCTTAATTTTCAATGTATTTACATACCTACATGTAAGGTTTTATAAATTAGAAAAAATTCTCAAATTGAAACAAAAAAAATCTATCAGTTACCTTCATAAGTGGGGAATAGTTGTATCTATTGTATTTAACTACTAGCACACAAAGAAAATATGCTTTTACATGTTATATGCATACCACTAGGAACTTAGGAATTGTACATGTAGAAGACAGAAGCAAGTGTCTCAATATCTTCCTAAATCCTGTTCAAGTAATCAGCCACTTTAATATTGCAGTGGTCTGAATTTATGTATCCTGCTAAATTTTTCTATTGAGAAAATTTCACCTAGGAGGCAATAGGAGAGTCCGTTAAATAAAGGTTAATTTTCTTTTCTTTTCTTTTCTTTTCTTTTCTTTTCTTTTCTTTTCTTTTCTTTTCTTTTCTTTTCTTTTCTTTTCTTTTCTTTTCTTTTCTTTCTTTGTTTCCTTCTTTCTTTCTTTTTTCTTTCTTTCTTTCTATCTTTCTTCTTTCTTTCTTTTTTTTGTAGTTCACAAACTATGTGTTCTGTCATCTTCTTGCATGACCATAAGGCATGTTTTTGAACAGATTAAATACTGAAATAGTATTTAAAACAGACAAATAACAGTAACCACAGCCAAACCCTTACAGACCTCACAGGCACTGTTCCTCTCTTTCCACTTGGTATATATCTCTATTCTGAAAATTGAAGGTCTCTAACATCCTAAAATATAGAACTAGATCAAAACACAGTACAATACCAAGTACTTCTGTTTCTTCCCTTTGTTATCTAAACATAAATTTAATACTTAAAATTTTGCTCCATATGCAGGAGAGAGAGAGAGAGAGAGAGAGAGAGAGAGAGAGAGAGAGAGAGAGAGAGAGAGAGAG
>NC_034601.1:47724173-47799322 GCF_900095145.1 Mus pahari | reverse complement strand
AGAGAGAGAGAGAGAGAAAGAGAGAGAAGTGGGCTTCGCAAGGTGCATAGGTCTGGAGGGAAGAAATCTTGATAGTGGCATATCTTTAAAGAAAAAGTTTACAGAGCTCCCTGGTCCCTGATCCAATAGAAGGACACAGATGAAAGGTCCTGCTAATGAGGAAAGCACCCTGTCAATATATCAATGTTATCAGCACCAGGATACAGACTTAACAATTCCAGTAGTATGTGTGTAACTGAAAGTTTTGTATTTACTCAATTCATGGAATGTTGTTAGCACAATAAATTAAGGTAAATATTATCGAAAATTTTCAAAAGTTCAAAAGATAATAATATATTGTTTAGTTTAAATGTTTTTATGAGTAGAATTTGGATAATAATGATAATCATAATAAACCTTTCCTGAGATGTGGAATTTCTAATATATTTGTTATAAAAGTATTGAAAAATAAATGAAAAAATAAATGAATATTGCCTTACCCCAAATGATTATTCTCTTTCCTAACACTTGGCTAGTTTACCCATCAACATATGTTCAGTAATAAGATAAAAATGAAGATGAATTCGAATATAAGACATCGTTTGTAACCGTGCATAGTGGTGCACGCCTTTAATCCCAGCACTTGGGAGGCAGAGGCAGGAGGATTTCTGAGTTTAAGGCCATCCTGGTCTACAGAGTGAGTTCTGGGACAGCCAGGGCTATACAGAGAAACCCTACCTCAAAAAACAAAAAACAAAAAACCAAACAAACAAATAAACAAAAAAGGCATCATTGTATCAAATCCCTATCTCTTCTGTAGCTGAGTCATAAATATTTTGTTAGAAATATTTTTAATTTGTTTGAGGATTTTATTCATGAATATGCTATATTTGAAATATGTCCACACCACCCTCTCACCCTTACAACATCCCCTCTTTCTCAATTAATCCATGTAAAATCTTGAAATCATAAAAAACCAATTTAATTAAAAGATTAGCCTGAGTGAGGTAACCCAATCACACACACACACACACACACACACACACACACACACACACACACACACAAAACCCACATGATATGCACTCACTGATAGTAGGTATTAGCCCAGAAACTCAGAATACCCAAGATACAATTTGCAAAACACATGAAACACAAGAAGAAGGAAGACCAAAGTGTGGATACTTGGATCCTTCTTAGAAGGGGGAACAAAATACCCGTGGAAGGAATTAGAGAGACAGAGTTCAGAGCAGAGACTGAAGGAATGACCATCTATAGACAGCCCCACCTGGGGAATCCATCCCATATACAACTACCAAACCCAGACACTATTGCAGATGCCAACAAGATTTTGCTGACAGGAGTATCATTAAGCTGTCTTATGAGAGGCTCTCCCAGAGCCTGGCAAATACAAAAGTGGATGCTCACAGCCATCCATTGGACTAAGCATAGGTTTCCAATGAAGGAGCTAGAGAAACGACCCAAGGAGCTGAAGGTGTTTGTAGCCCTGTAGGAGAACAACAATATGAACTAACCAGTACCTCTAGAGCTTCCTCTAGAGATCCTAAACCAACAATCAAAGAAAACACACGGTGGGACTCCTGTTTCTACCAGCATATGTAGCAGAGAATGGCCTATTTGGTCATCGATGGGAGGAAAGGCCCTTGGTCTTGTGAAGGTTCTATGCCCCAGTGTAGGGTAATTCCACGGCCAGGAAGTGGGAGTGGGTGGGATGGGGAGCAGCAGGAGGGGGAGGGGATAACAATTGAAATGTAAAAAAAGAAAAGATCTAATCAAAGAAAAGATCAATGCAACATCAATTTTTAAATAAGTATATATTTACATTATATTAGATTTTATAGATCATAATTCCATTATGCTTCCACCAAGTTAAAAATAAAACATATATCTGTAACAGTTTTTTAATGAACAAAGCAAATATATTATTCTGATTTCTGTTTTGTTATATATAGTAATGTAGTATTTTGTTTTGTTGAGAGTTTTATTTGCTTACACATCTGATATGTATTTTTTATAACCTCTATGTTTGAAATAGACTATTACTTTTCATGGAACTTTTATGAAACTCACTATAAAAATTTTGATAATAAAAATAGAAAACCAAAAGCTTTGTAATAATAAAACCAATTAAACATATGATAAAACTGAAATAACAAGTATAGGTATGAGAACTAGTAGGTACATTATTTTCTGTGTTCATCTTACTGTATTTGAAACAAACGAACTTTATTAACATCAATGTGAACACACAGATTGGGCCATAGCATATATTTGAAATAATCAATGCTGGTATTTAAGAAAAGGTACATAAAAGTAAAAGACTAGTTCAGCATTTGAAAGACAGAGTCAAGTTCAATACAAATCTGAGGCCAATATAATCTACACATTGTGTTCCAGGCCATCTAGGACAACATGGAATTATCCTGTCATAAAACAAATAGGGTCAGCAAGATGGTTCAGAAGATAAAGATGAACGACACCAAAACTCACAACCTAAATGTAGTTCCAGGAAACCAATTTTGTAAAGATAAGAACAAAGCCTGGAAATTATCCCATTATCTTCACGAGAACTCAGTGTTACAGGTTCTCCATCTCAAGTGTAAAAACAACAAAACGTAACAGAAAACTCCCAAATTCCCAAATTTAATTTTTTTCTCTTATATGAAAATCGAGAAGTTAAAGTAAAACTTCACATGACTAAAATGTAGAAACAATAGAGACCATTGAGATATTGATTTTAAATCACCTCGAACATTACCACATGTGTAGTATAAAGATGCTACAGGCATATATTTTGGGAGGATTTAAACCATTGGAATTAGGAAATTACACTTATTAGCTGATATGCCCTCAGTTTCTGGTCTACTTCTTTGTTCCTAGGTTTCTATCAAGCATCAGCCATCTTTGTCTCTTACTTGAGGATTTTAATAGATTTCCAACTGATCTCCATTGCACTCACTTCCTGCTTCTGTGACTTACTCAAAACTGTGAAGTAGAACATCTGGAACTGTATTTGTGCTCATAGCTCTTCTCAGCTCAAAAACTGCATGGGCGCCACATGTCAAAACACTGGATTTGAAATCATTAGGCTGAATCAAATGTCTAACATCTTGATTCAAAACTAAAATTTGAGGATCCTAGTGTCAATCAAATCAAACTAATTCATAAATGTGTCAAAGAAAAGAATAACACATTACAAAAATTGGTTCTGTTTGCAACCAAAAAAAAAGTAAGCATTGCTCTGTGTGTGATGCTGAAGCATTCCAATAAGCATAGATGGTATTAAGGGGAGAGCAGTTTAAACAATGACAAAAAAGGAAATATTAATGAATTGGCTATTTCTTTCAACATTAGTTTCCTTGTAAGATAATGCAGAAAATAGAACAATAAAGAAAATTGGTGATAATGTTAAACTGGGTACCTTCAGAATACTTTCTTTTTTTTTTATTAGATATTTTCTTTATTTACATTTCAAATGCTATCCCAAAAGTCTCCTATACCCTCCCCCTACCTCTGCTCCCCTACCCACCCACTTCCACTTCTTGGCCCTGGCCTTCCCCTGTGCTGGGTCATATAAAGTTTGCAAGACCAAGGGGACTCTCTTCCCAATGATGGCCGATTAGGCCGTCCTCTGCTACATATGCAGCTAGAGACATGAGCTCAGGAAGTACTGGTTAGTTCATATTGTTGTTCTACCTACAGGGTTGCAGTCTCCAGCTCCTTGGGTACTTTCTCTGGCTCCTCCATTGGGGGCCCTGTGTTCTATTCAATAGATGACTGTGCATTCACTTCTGTATTTGCCAGGCACTCACATAGCCTCACAAGAGGCCGCTATATCAGGGTCCCTTCAGCAGAATCTTGCTGGCATGTGCATTAGTATCTAGGTTTGGTGGCTGATGATGAGATGGATTCCCTGATGGGGTAGTCTCTGGATAGNCCATCCTTTCATCTTAGCTCTAAATTTTGTCTCCGTACCTATATACTTTCATGGGTATTTTGTTCCTTATTCTAAGGAGGAATGAAGTATCCACTCAGACTACTTTCTAACTCAAAAGTTAAAATAAAAATCTTCAAGTCAAGCGTGGTGTCACATACTTTTAATCCCAGCACTCCGGAGGCAGAGGCAGGCAGATTTCTGAGTTTGAGGCCAACCTGGTCTACAATATGACTTCAGGACAGCCAGGCAGGGCTATACAGAGAAACCCTGTCTCGAAAAACCAAACCAAACCAAACCAAACCAAAACAAAACAAAACAAAACAAAACAAAACCCTTCAATACTGTGTGTTTGAACCTGGGATCTCTTGTAAAATTGGTTACATTGCTCTTTTGGTATCTTTGATTAAAATTGTTAAATTTTAGTTTGATGACTTGAAATTTCAGCCTGAGTGACTTAATTTTTGTTTCATTTATAAATGATAATTATTCTTATTACTATTACTATTATTTAATTCTATTTGGGTGTGTTTGAGGGAGTCTGTTCTTCCAGCCTAGAACTTCAGCTTAAATAAAAATAAAGTCACCTACAACTTTTGTTTTTGTTTTTTTATTAAAAAAAGTAAAATTAAGTTACCTATAACTTATCTTATAAGACAAAATAGTGGGTCTGTGTTCATCCAGAGATGAGGCACCTAACCCTCAAGACACTGAAGGACCCAGGGTGTTTAGAGGGGTGGGGGGTGGGGACATCCACGTGGAGACAGGGGAGTGAGGAGGAGATATGAAATGTGGATCAGTAGGAGGGTGGATGGTGGGAGGGTCAGGGAATAAAATATGGAGTGCAAAAAAAATAAATAATTAATTAATTAAAATAAAAACGAAGGTTAAAAAAAGACAAAAATAGGCCGGGCGGTGGTGGCACACACCTTTAATCTCAGCACTTGGGAGGCAGAGACAGGCAGATTTCTGAGTTCGAGGCCAGCCTGGTCTACAAAGTGAGTTCCAGGACAGCCAGGGCTACTCGAAAAAAGCAAATAAATAAATAAATAAATAAATAAATAAATAAATAATAATTTTCATTTCATTAGTATGTGCTTTTCCTTTAACCACAACAACTGCTAATACAACTTATTTCTTAGCACCTATTTGAAGAGCACTCACCTCAGCTCATTCTCTAATTTAGCAGACTAAACCCAGATCCTCGTGCATGGGAGACAAACTTTTTTTCATTCAACTATGTCCCAGACAAATTCTCAACTCATTATTCATGGTTATTTGATTCTCCTTTTATTTTCTGAGACAAGCTCTCATTTAGGCGTGCTCATTTCAAACTCTAACCAACGCTGTCCTCATACTTCTGATCCTCCCCTACTTCTACCTCACAAATGCAGGTTTACAATATGTGCTTCCTGTAGTTGTCGTTAATTGTTTAATTTATATACATTTTAAATGTTATTCCCCTTCTCTGTCCTCCGTCCACATGGTTCCCAACCCCTTTCCCCTTCCTTCGTTTCTATTAATGTGCTACCTGACCCACCACCCTAATCCTGCCTCATCCTTCTAGCATCCCCCATCTCTGGGGCATCCAGCCTCCACAGGACTAAGCATATCCCATCCCACTGATCTCAGATATGACACTCTTATGCTACATATGTACTGGGGGCCACGGACTAGCCCTTGTATGATCTTTGTTTGGTAGTTTAGTCCCTTGGAGCTGTGAGGGTCTGGTTAGTTGATACTGTTGCTTTTCCTATGGGTTTGGAATCCCCTTCAGCTTCTTCAGTCCTTCCCTCACCCTTCTATAGTGGTCAATGAGCTCAGTTCAATGGTTAGCTGTAAGTATCTGTGTCTCTCAATCAGGGTATAACCTATTGTTAAGTGTTCCCATGATAAATGACATCATTACCTCTTGAGAGCTGTACCTACCACAGTTAGATAGAAACATTTTTTTCTTAAAATATTAAGCTGTAAGTAGCTCGGAGAGTGGTTGTATTTTCTCTTCATCAGTTTGTGTATAAACCAAACCAAACCATTGATGGAGAGCACCTGTCAGAATGCCTGACATTTTTTTCAGAAATCACCTGCAATAACTTTTCTCCCCTTCATCTTAGTGGTGTGCAGTCAATGAGTGGCTTATCACTGTGATTTCTACAGCACTTATGCTAATATTCTGCACATACTAAATTTGCCATAAATATTTCTTGCACTGGCATATGGTCTGTTTGGCCTCTTAATTTCTTGAAAAGTCACTGTATTAATCCTATCATGTGGTGCTGTCTTAGGTGCCAAGACATGAAGGTATGCTTTTTCCAAGGTACATTCTATAGCACAGCTTTCACTTTGCAAACTCAAAGACACATTTGAGGTGTCTATAATTACCCAATACACTTGTTAATCTAAAAACAAATAAGTGTTTTCAAAAAAATCAATACACCCTCCTTTCAAAAGAGAAATGCATTGAAAACCTGATAATGGAAGACATTTTGACCTTAATTGTAATTTACAAAATAGAGCATCTTTCAGCTTTCAATCTATATACATGTACAACACAAATTAGTTATTCATAAACATAAATTTAAATAGATTCTAATAATTAACAGAACATGTAATTTATCCTTCCAGATATAATCACAAAATGTAACAAATGACCCTCTTTCCTACACAGAACACATATAAGAATGAATTCTAAAACTTAAATTCCTAAATTTAAATTTCAAAATTTTAATTTCTAAAAATTAAATCTACCAATTTTTAAAAAATACAACTGAAATTATGAAGTTTCATGGATTCCAAAATTTCCCTATGAGGTAGTCATCTCTAAGAGGTAGAATCCAAAAGTCATCTGGTATGTTCTTCTAAATCTAAAAACTCTATAGAATATTTCAAAAATCTCTTCTCACAATGTATTATGGAACATGTGGTATTCCATGATGCTTTGTATTAGAATTATATAGTATGTGGGAGTATTTATTACCTTCAAGGAGCTTATAAATTTGTATCAATCTGAGTAAGATTTTATTCAACAATATTGAATAAATTAGATGGATTTTGAGAATTGTACAGGTAAATAGTTTTTAGAATGTTCAATAGCAAATTTTAGAAGTTCTTCTGTTTATCTGACATTCTACATTACATGGAAAGTTTATCCTGTGTGGTTTCTTATTGTATTTCCCAGAACACACTTACCAAGCTATTTCTCAAATATTTTCAAAATAAGTTATAGTTATTTATTTGAAGAATACTTATTGCATAATATAAGCCTTGCCTTTCATTAGTCAAGGAAATACATGAAAAAAAAATAAAACAAGCTAAAGATAGCTATGTTATGGTGTGTTTACAGACAGGGGCATATCATGACTGCCCTCTGAAAGGCGCAACGAGTAGCTGAAAGAGTCAGATGCAGATAATTACACCCATCCAATGGACAGAAGCTGCTGACTCCTGTGGCTGAATTAGGGAAAAGTTGGAAGAAGCTGAGGAGGAGGGCAACCCTATAGGAAGACCAGCAATCTCAACTAACCTTGACTCAGATCTCTTAGACACTGAATCACCTACCAGGCAGCACACAGCAGTTGATATGAGGCTTCCAACACATACAGCAGAGGACTGCTCAGTCTGAACTCAGTCAGAGAAGATGCACCTAACCATTTAGAGATTTGAGGTACCAGGGAGTAGGGAGTTTTAGTGGTGTACGGGTGGGAAGTGGAGACATTTTCTTGGAGACAGGGGTGGTTGTATGAGGTATGGGTTTTGGAACAGTCAGAGGGTGGACCTGGAGGGTGATAAAGTCTGGAATGTAAAAAAAGCTAAAGATAAACACACACAAAAAAATCCCAGAATGATTGTAGTGATTATTATTTCCTGAATAATTATATTACTCACTACAAAATCAGTCACATTAATTCTGGTTTTTCTCAGAATATGAATGTGTTTACCATGCTGTACACATATATTCTTACACTTTCTATTATCATAACTTTTAGTGAAGACTGTGTCTATCACCTCAATTAATTCTTTCTCATAAATTATAAATAATGTTTCTTTTACAACAGTATAGGCAAAGCATTTTAAACATGTTTATGGTGGAGATCTGTCCTCACTAATGAAACTATACCCAGGACAGTACTTGCAGCATTCCAATACCAACTCAGAACTGCTGTTCTGACCTTACTGTTTACCATTTATTTCTCAGTTGAACACACAAGCACACATACACACACATGCACACACACACATGCACACACACACACACAGTTTGAATGTATCTTTTGCAAAAGTTGTGTAGAAAGCATTATAATAATACTAAAGGAAGTTCTTTTCAAAACCAGGTGTGTTGGAAAGTCTTTATCCTTGTAAAGGTATAAACCTCCTTAAAATGACTTTCTAGATAGATCACCTCCCTCTTGAAGTTTCTATCTACTGTGTGACAGTTCAACATTTACCCTTTCTATGTATCAAAAATAACAAGATATCTTGAAAGTAGATATTAGATGCCCTCTAACATACTTGAGACTTTGTTTTTTGGATTCACTACTGCTTGCAACTGTGAATATCAATGTTTTCCTATTTAAAAATTATCAAATCTATGATAACTCATCAACAAAACACAGACCTACAAAATCAAAACCAGCATTTTCTTTTTTTTTTTTTTTTTTTTTTTAGAACTATCAATGATCATGGTGAGCCAGATGTCCCAACAAATGTGTGTTACAAAGAAATCATGTACGCATTACATAAGAACATTCAAAACGCACCCTCAACATAGCTTAGCTGTGAAGCTGAAGAGCAGGTTAGTGAGAACGGGGTTGAGGGCTGGGCACAGCTGTGGAGGCAGAGGCATGATTGAGGAGACCATGCTGATGGACTTCGTGTCAGTATTGTGACCTCTTACAACTCCTGATGGTGAACGTGGCTGTCATGGGTCTCCCTGAAATGTCATCCCTAGGCTCATGCTTGAATGATTACTATTGGGTATGTTGTGTGTAGGTATGTCTCTGCACACTCAGTTGTTAGCTCTGTACTGGCAGAGAGCGGGATGCTGGCAGCATTGTTGTTGTTGTTGTTGTTATTATTATTATTATTATTATTATTTCTATGGCCCATCACCAGCCTCATATTTTGTAAATATTCATTCTTCCTCACCCGCCTGAGGCAATCTAGAACTGTATCTGATTGGCTGTAATAAGGAGCTGACAGCCAATAGGTAGGAAGGAAGTAGGGGGCAGAACATCTGGGCAGAGCGAGGGATGCTGGGAGAAGATTCAGACAGATGCAAGAGGTTCAGCCCGAGGACACAGAGAATGGAAGGATGAGGGCAGAGGCAGAAGAGATAGAGCTGGTCACGTAAAACCAGCATTTTCAAAGAAAAAAAAAAGGAGCATGCTCTGCTCAATTTCATTCTGCACATTTTTCCAGTAGAGCCAATGAATTTGATTTTTCTCATTTGTTGTTTGGTTTTCTTAATATTGCAGTAAAAAGACCACACCTAGATGATATTGCTGCTTAGACATTTGTTTCTTTATGACATTTCCATAAAATGGGATGGTAAAAAATTCAATTATTGTTTCCTACAGGTCATTAATGAATATATTGAACCAATTTCTTTTTTGATATATAGAGGAGATAGATATTGATTTTGATTTAAATTTCATTAACATGTTAAATTTAATTGTGAAGTAGTTGATTAATTGATACATAGATTGAACGTAGGACATATTTATCTTTGTAACATAGCAAATGCCTGCAATAACTGTAAATGTGCTGGAGTAATAGCCACTGAGACGTTGTAATTACAAGAGTCTTGTATTCTTATTCATTACCCAGAAAATGATTGTCATTGTGTTTTCACTGAGACTTTTAAAAAAATAAAGAAGTCAAGGATGAGAAAGTAGCTCAGTTGGGAGAACATTTAATTAGCATCTACAAAGCCCAGTGTTCAAACCCCAGAACCATATAAAGCTCTCATAGGGACACATGCCTGTAACCTCAGCAGTCTGAGAGAGGAGGAAGAAGTGTTAGAAGTTCAAAATTATCTTCATCTATTCAGCACATTGGAAAATCATCTAGAATTTTAGAATAAAAACTGGAAACTCAGAGGTATCAATTTTCAAAAAGATCCTGATATGCTGATACTTGTGAAAAGATTAATTTCAGTAGACTAATTTCTATCTCATTTAATATTAGTGAGACTAACAATACAGTATTACAAATTAATGTTTGTCAGTCTCAAAACAGAATGTATTTCCAAGAATAAATGAAAATAAATGACAACTTAGACTAAAAACACCATAGAGTTGGAACAAAATTTGCAAGCTTAGAAAACTCAATGTAGTATCAAAATTCGCATGAGGTAACTTCAGTTCTAACCACAATTTATTTGTCCATCTTCTATTTTTGCGTTGCTAACTCTTGTCAGCATTACATTATGCACTCCATTGTGTTCAATTAACAGGAGGGTTAACTCATCATTGTTTCTGTATTGTGAATCAACTTAGAATCACGATTTTCTGACAGGAGTATAATATATGTTGATTTCACTAACATTGGCATAAATGAGTTCTAAAGAAATTAATACATTTAGATTTTTCTATTAAATAAGTTTCTGAGTCATCAGTCAATAATTCTGAACAATGGGAACTGTATTAATGACATGTAAGCTGCTTATTTATCTATCTATTGTGAAAGTTTGAGCTCCCATAGTTTTGTGACTAAGATCTTAGCTTTACAGAAAGAACAGAATCTCTATTTTATCTTTATCATTCCTCTTATTCAAAGGAAGATGTGCTAGCAAATTCATTATCATTTACATGTGTTTATCAACTTATCAGCTATTTTCTAAATTCCAAATCACTAGATAATTTCCATTTACATTAAATTTTAACAAGTTCCATTCTCATGAACATTGAATTTCGTATATCAGAGATATATGCTATCAAAATTTTGAGTTATATTGTTCCTGCCCCTAGAACAGGGCCCCTGGTGTAGGGTGCCAGGAGTGTCCATGGCTGCTGTGGGTGTAGGGCTTGTTTGTGTAATAATGTTTATATTTTCTGGACTCACTAGTAGTGCTAGACTTTTTCCTTCTAAGGAATGTTGTCTCAGCTTATGTTAAAGTATCCATGATAATTAGAAAGTGCATCCAGGAGTCATGGGTGTGGCTATGTCTCAGCAAAATGTTAAACACTGCTACAGTCCTCAAGGCTGTGGGAAATATCTCTAAATACATAAGTTGAAAAACATATAATTTCTCAACTATACAAAAAATAAGGATGCAATGTGAAAATAAGGATGCTTCAGGAATCTAAAGGAGTAAAAGTAACTATGATGTGAGCCAACGTGTTAAAAACAATTGCTAAGGAATGAGATGAAGAGATTTAGGGAGTGGTGATAATGGGGGATCTCACCCAGGTAAGGCAGAGAGATTTCTAAGTTCAGGTTCAGGGTCAGCCAAGGACAGAGCAAGGTTAGGCTTAGTTAAGGTGGATTAAGAAGTTTCAGGGCAGGGTTCCATCGAGCTAACTTATCCTCTATGATTAAAAAAGGCAGACAGATCTCTGAGTTCTATTGCTGTATTTAAAACAAAAAAAAGTGATTTTGTTACCTCACTCAGGATGATATCCTCCATATCTACCCGTTTGCCTAGAATTTTATAAATTCATTGATTTGCAAGTATACTTTATTACATTTGCACACACCTACACACACACACACACACACACACACACACACACACACATACACACACTCCCTATCAACACATTCCAATGTGTCTTGGAACTAGGTAGATAATCTATGTATAAGTGATTATACATAGATTAAGTATCTTAACCACTAATTTTTCATAATTCTATAGGCTAGGATATAGGTGAACAAAGCCATAGAACATTTTGAGTTTGGTAGGGAACCAATTCTCTGCTTGTTCATAGAAGCTATATAGATCTGAAGATGTAAGCTCAATAGTAGAACACTTGCCTGATTGCTGTATATCTTGGGATCGGCTCCCGGAATATAAATAATCATAATTTTATATCTCTGTCTTATTTAGGGTTTTACTGCTGTGAAAAGATACCATGCCCAAGGCAACTCTTCTTTTTTTTTTTTTTTTTTTTTTTTTTGAGACAGGGTTTTTCTGTATAGCCCTGCCTGTCCTGGAACTCACTTTGTAGACCAGGCTGGACTCGAACTCAGAAATCCACCTGCCTCTGCCTCCTGAGTGCTGGGATTAAAGGCATGCACCAACATGCCTGGCTCAAGGCGACTCTTATAAGGAAAACATCTAATTGGGGCTGGATTACAAGTTAAGAAGTTCAGTCCATTATCATCAAGGTGAGAGTATGCCAGTTCCCAGGCAGGTATGGCACAGGAGAAGATGAGAGTACAACATCTTGTACTGAATCCAATAGGAAAAGACTGGATAGGAGGAGGGTCTCAAAGCCCACCCACACATTGATGTACTTCCACCAACAAGGGCATACCAATTCTAATAAGGCCATACATCCTTGGTTCAATGGTGTGTACCACTGTACCTGGACTTAAGCTTTTCTCTACTTGAGCTTGCTCTACACTAGGCTGGCCACAAACTCAGAGATCTGCTTGCTTCTTTCTTCTGAGATTAAAGATGCCTACTCCCATGCTTGAACATAAACGTAACTGGGTGGGATCTTGTCCCCAAATCACTGTTCCCTTAACTGTTTATCTCCTTGAACACAGGATTCAGCTCCATTTCACTTCCTGGTGCTCCTTTATTTATATTTTTTATATTTTTCCTTTCTCAGTCTGCTCCTTTTCTTTAAAATGCTCTTCATAAGAGTGAACTTTAGTAACCATGCAACAGAACTTATACAGGATGTTTTGAGACTTTCTTAGTCTAAGCAATTTGTTTAAATATGTTCACCTTAGCTTTGGGTACTCTTACAAAAATGGGAAGGAGACGCTATGTCCTTTACCAGAATATTAGACAAACTGTCTCTAGGCCACATACTAACATTCTTCTCAACTGAAACCTCTTGGGCTAACAGGGCTACACAGTTCAAACCAAACTCATTACTAACATCTTCCATATTCCTATGAGCATGGTCCATTAACCCCCATTTACCATCCCACGTATTTCCAATCTGAAGTCCCCAAATCCACATTCTTCCAAATCAAAAGCATGGTCAGGCCTATCACAGCAATATCCCACTTGCAATACCAACTTCTGTCTTAGGGTTTTACTACTGTGAACAGACACCATAGCCAATGGAATACTTATAAAGACACCATTTAATTGTGGCTTTCTTATTGGTTCAGATGTTCAGCATATTATTATCAAGATGGGAGCTCAAAAGTGTGATCACCCCCACAGTGACACACTTCCTCCAAGAAAGCCACACCTCCTGAGAGTGTCATGCCCTGGACCAAGCATATTCAAACCACCACAATCTCACATGGTAAAATAATATTGCAAAGCAGATCCTCTGTGTCATTTTTCAATACTAACTTCCTATGGTAGACCACTAGATTAGGATTTAATTTCGTCCAAATTTAGTTACGTGAAAATATTTTCACAATATTAGTTGAAATTTCATAGAAGAACTTTAGAAAAAAAATTCAGTCTACTCGCTATAGCAAGGAAAGAATCACATATAATTTTTAGATGACATTGAAAGGAGAAGAAAACTTTGAATGTTCTAGATAAGCCTAATATATCCATGACTCTAGAAGAAAAAATGAATAAGTGAGAGATTTTAGAGATATAGCATTCTATTCTGTTTTTGCAAACATGAGAACTGAGAACAAGTCTAACCACATGACATCTCTAGCACCATAGAAAAGTAGAGAAACAAATTTCCTCTTGAGAACTCCCGGAGAACAGCACTCCTGAAAACATCTTACTTAGATGCAGTAATAATCTATTTGTAATTTTTCATAGCTATGATTTAACAATCATTTATTTTTTAGGTTTGTGAGAAAAATATAAATATAGTATCTCATGTCTTTTTCCTCTACAATTTTGTCATAGATCATTTTCTTAGCATGAGAATAAGACATGGGGGAATGACAAGGAGGCAAAATTAACACTTGGGAGGACATGACAAACTAGCTTTTCTGAAGATTCTAAGAATCACTGTCAGATCTAGTATTTTTTCTTCATTATTAGTCATAATTAACTGTTTCTACTGAAATTTATGACATGATCAGTATAAGTGGTGAAGTAAATATAAAACATTTTCATATGTTCATAACAAAACAGCACTGCCTCTCTAGTACATAAAACTTCAAAGCAGAACTTGTGATTTCAAGACACCCCTTGCTGAAATGTGAAATCTGAAACAAAGATCATGAGGTTATCTAATAATAAAATAGTTCATGAAAATTTACTTCCATTTTCAACTTCCTTGCTTCCTCTAAAGAGCATTCTTATTAGCTAACTGACATAGACAAGCATAGTATTGATTCTAAATACCATTCTTATCAGGTAAAGAAGTTGGAGGGATATTCCATTATCTTTGACCTATATATATATATTAGGTATGGAAAGAAAGTATGTACCATTTTTAAATACTTCATTCTATGCTTCTGATTTATAGGGATTATAGGTTGCATGCTCCCCAAAACTTTCAAAGAGTTAAGAGACCATATAGTAATTGAACTGCAGACATGCACATAAAGTTCTTATGACTTCCTCTTCTGAAATGTTCATAACTTTCTATTTCAGTTTTTGAATTAGTATCCTATTGTAAAGCAGCACACAATGTTCCTCATTTTATACATCCTTTCTCAAATGAAATACTATTTAACAGACTATTTTATTTAGGTATTTAGAATTAATAGTATGTTCACATCAATAAACAGAACACTCTTTAGAGGATATGATAAAGTTGAAAAATAAATCAAAAAAAGTGGACTATTTACTTCTTAGCTAATCAACTGACCTTTGTTTCAGACATCACAGAACAGTATCAACAGTTTTGAAGTAATTTGATCTGATTTTGAGTTGTAAGGAATTATGGTATGCTCTGTTGTGACCACACAAAAACATATAAAACATTCACGTATATATTTAAAATCATACTCCTGTTGCTTCATCTAAGATGGGTTGTATATACTTCGTTCTAATTATCACGAAATGCATGCAAGTTTAAAAACCTCACTTAACCATTCACTGTGATTTGGAAAAAAAATGCTTTAATTCCAACGATAATGTTATCTATTATAAAATACTGAATGGCAGACAAGTTAGGAAAGCTGTATTTTATGTTTATTCATTCACATGAAGGATAAAACTCAAGATTTTATACCAACAAGGCAATTGTTCAGCCACTGCAAAACTGAGCTAGTTATTCAGTTTTCCTTTGACTTTTTATTATGAAGCAAGAAAAACAAGGTCTCAGCATTGTCCTTGCTTCCTTTGAACTGACTTTGTAGCACAGAATTACCTTAAACAATCCTTTTGTTTCAGCCTCCTGATTAGCTGGGTTTACAAGCCTTTAACACCAGGCATAGCTTCGTTTTATAAAATAAGGTATGATCATTGAGAACATCAAAGACAATTTGATTATTCACAAAGAGTTAAAACAACTCCTAAGAAAGATTGCTTGTTTTACAACAAAGCCATCTTCAGTTTGATGCTATTTAGTTGACTTAGTTCTAGTCATAATCTCATTAACTTCTTCAAAAGCCTGAATGTAATGATATAAAAAGAACCCTGTAAATCTTACTTGAGTTTTGGGGATCTGCAACCATCCTCAAATGAATGTTTAGCTGACTGCACACTGGAGAGTAACATATTTTACCTCAGGGAAAATTAGTATTATCATAAGAGTAAAATGTGGGGTTGTAGTGTAATGGATATTGAAATTCAGTCAACACCACAGAAAGGATTAATAGTAAGTCTCTGATTTAGGTTAAAAAAATATAATGCAGTGACTAGATGATGTCAAAGTTTAAGCAAAACACAACACAATTAACTAGGAGATGCATCTAAGGCATTCTTGTTTTTTTCCACATGAATGACTTTGCAAAAGAGAGGCTCTATCATTGTTAGCAATGCTGGATCTAAAGAGATTGTACCTTAGGTAGAATAGAAGGTAGAGCCAATGCTCCTTAAATTTAAAGCAAGCAGATAAATACATATTAATAGACTGATTATTGAAGAAAAGCTTCATATGGTTCTTAAGACCATGACAATTATATGCAACATTCAGGTTGCATATAATAGGAATGATGAGTGCAGGCATACAATACCATTCTTACCACAAATGATTAATGAAAAGAAGACGTAAAGAGACAGTGAAGTCTCAGAATACTCAGAAAATCTCATACATTGCCAGGAGAATACAAATTGTAAAATCACTGTAGAAAACCCTCTCTGTAAAGTTAAACACACAATATGAAGTTTTTGTTATATATACCATGATTTACTTTCCAGGTTTGGTTGCATTAAAAATCACCACTGACTCAGTAATTTGAACAGCATATATAGTTCCTCATAGTTATAGAATTTGGAAATAAAAAGTAAACATATTGAAAAAATTTCTTCTATGAAACACGAGGCAGGATCTGTTTCAGGCTACTTATTCTGGTGTGTAAACGAACATCTCATGAAGTATTTATATTAGCTTATGTTCTTTATCTAACAGAGTCTAAGTCTTCTTATAATGAGATTCATACATTTGTGACTCATCAGTCTATCCTCATATTAAGTTCCCTGATTTAACAGAGACTAAATAATAAGAAACTCACACACTGAGTAATAGAAGTAAGGCATTCAACACACGGATAAACAAAATAATACTTTCTTTATGACATTATTTTGATATCACTCAATAAAACAATATGCTTATAGAAATCCTAAACAGAAGTGTTCATTATAGGAATATATCTCCAAAGTGTAAACTACCTTAGTTTACATAACAAACAGAATGAGATTTTGAATCCATATACATTGTGAATTCCTAAACAAAGTGTGGACATTGGTCTCTGAAAAGAAACACAAGAGAGTAAACAATAATTATATGCTTTATGGTATCATTTACATAGAGTATAAGAATAAGAAAACCTGATTTATACTCTAATAATTAAACCAGTTAATGCAGTTGGTTTGGACAGGATTGTAAGAAAAGTGAACATGAAAATTCAATATTTACTAATGGAATTTAAGTGGAGGCATCTGGCCTGTAAAATGACATTCATTTAAAGGACATTTGAATCTTTTCTAAAGGATCATGTTTTAAAGGTCTTTTCTCTGGTTTGGTTAAAGGGGCTGTGCTTTGGGGGTTGAGGTGGGAAATATAAATACCTAATACCCTATCACTTTCCTGATACTTTAATCCCCTGCAATTTAAATCAACTTTCTGAACTATTGGCTTCCCTTGATGAGGTACTATCTGACTATTGAGAATAGATGTTCTTTTAGTGTGATGCTTTCTGACATTTTGCTGGGGTTGTCACAACCTTGAAGAGCAGAGAAACTTTCCTAGAAATTCCAGGCCAATAGGTCTGATTGTGGACTTCTGGTAAGTTTTGTCAGTCTCTGTCATCCCTCCCACTTTTCATGCAGTTTTTAACAGTTCTTTCAAAACTGATTCTACAGCCAGCAATTAGATCCATCTAGGGACTCCAAATATCTGAACTAGCAGGGGCTCAAAGTTAGAGGTGATGTTGGAGTGAATTGAATGAGAGAGATGGTATGAGGTGATATGAAGGACATCACAATTTGCTCTAGTAGGATACTCAGACTTTAAGAGTTTGTTCTGTTTTTAGAAGAATCCTGAAGACTGTTCAGACTGTCTGTCCTCTATAAGGACAGGAATAGAGTGCTTGGGACTCCATGCCTTTGATGTAATTGCCAGAGACAAAGAGTTCAATGGATCCAATATCCTAGAGTTGACTAATGGCTCCATCTGCCTCCAAAACCTGCAACCTTAAAAGTCCTGCTGTTAGAGAAAGGATTGAAGGAGCTGAAGGGGTTTGCAACCCCATAGGCAGAATAACAATGTGAACCAACAAGACCAGCCCCCAAGAGCTCCCAGGGACTAAACCACCAACCAAAGAATTCACATGGAAGGACCTATGTCTTCAGCCACATATAAAGCAGATGATGGCCTTGTTGGGAATCAGTGGAAGGGGAGGCCTTTGGTCTTGTGAAGGTTCCATGCCTGAGTGTAGGGGAATGCCAGGGCAGGGATGCAGGAGTGGGTGGGTGAGTGGGGGATCACACCCATAGAAGCAGGGGGAAGGGGAAAAAATAGGGGGTTTCAGAGGGAAAATCAAGAAAAGGGATAACATTTGAAATGTAAATAAATAAAATGTCCAATAAAAAGTGCTTTATTGGAAATTCTTTCCTCAAATTTCTCCCATCATTTCAGAGCAGCTTTTTCAAAGCTTCTAGACTGACAGCTTTGGAAAACATGGCTTCTGGCTTCTCTCATCTCAGATGACCCAACATAGGAAATCCCTCATAGAGATGATATGATTCTAGATCCTGCCAAGTTAGCAAGTAATAATAATCATGATACTCTCGGTTAAAGATATCTTTCATATTTAGAATTCCATGGTTTCATTAATTTTGTGTTATGACACTTTGAAAATATGATCAAAACACAAACATCCATACATCTGACTAACAAAGTTTTCATTTTCCAAAAGAGTAGGTAGCATTCTTGTTCTTATTTTTATAATTGAAAAATTACAACTGTTCAGTTATAGAGTTAAAGTTAATTTCAAGGTTATCTTTCCATGTTATCAATTTTGACATGGTGATTTTGTATCCCGAGGGGCTTCTCTTCTTTTGTAAAATATGTGTTTATGATGATATCAAATTTGATAAAATACATTATTGGTAATAGAGATTCTTTTCTGGTAGGAAGTCATAGAAATATAAGTAGGAAATTGAAGAAAGAGAAATGTTGTTAAACATAAATTAGAACTGTATAAAAGGCAAGATAAATCGACTAGAATCCAGGATTTGTAGAATATTAACAATGATTCTCAAGGAGGATGAAGGAATGTTTTTTGAAGTTGTGAATTCATGCAGTTCAAAAGCTGAAAAAACTGATTGGCTAGTTTGTGCTGAAGCAGAGATTGATATTATTTGCAAAGAGTCAAATTTGAAAGGAAATGAAACAAAATAGTAATTATATCATGTATGAGCTCATTTCAAAATCTTGTGCTGCCCATACTGAACACTTTGTGTAAGCTATGAAATACCAGGAAATTATGACTTTTGGATCCACTCCTGTATACAAGAAAACTCAAAATAAAATAGTTTATTGAGTTTCTTGTGTTCAGTAAGGTGTAGCAATATTTTACTGGAACATCTATAAAAATAAAACCAATATTGCAAAACAAGTACACATAATTGGAAGAAACATGAACTGAAATCACTCCTGAACTGGAGTTGCCTGATATTGCTACATTTGCTTTTGAGAAATATTCATAGACTGCAGTTTCACGTCAGATTCAACAAGATTTTGTATTTGAAGACTAATAGAGAGAAGGAATATGAAATACGTTAACTTCCTTCGTCTTTCTAACCATAAAGCTAGGTTTAACTGTTGTTTACATTCTTCCAGTGCCTATGAGGGAGGTAACAATTTCAAGCATATTGACAAAACTATTTCACATTCATACAATACTGAAGTCATAAAAGAGTGAACTACTTTTTAAAAAACGTATTTTTAGTATTCCAAACATGAATTTTCAATCACTATGACTTTAGTTTACATTACATATGTTATAGCAGTTATAAAAGAGCCAAGAACAAAATAATAATAAATTAAATATTTTGCTTAATAAGTGGAGATGTGAAGAATATTGTGAATTGTATTGGAATAAGGAGTACCCAGGACATTAATTGGATAAAATTTGGGTGTTTCTGTGAAAGAGTTTGCTGATATGATTAATTCTTACACTGAATATGGGCTACATGATGACATAGGCTGATATGCTTGCATATAAAGTAAGGGAAAAATAAGGACATTAAGATTGGTGTTCCCCTCTTGCAGCTTACTCTTCCATATCGAAGTGAACTCCTCATGTAATTATGCCACCATAACAGATGCTATTGCCTGTAACATGAGCCCAAGTAATAAAGCTTTTTCTCCTTAGTGTGCTTTGTATCAGGTATTTGGTGACACTCAAAAGAAAAGCATAGTATTATATTTAAAGATTAATTATCTTTAAAATGATTTTGTTGTATACTCTTGAAACAAAATTCTCCATTCATAGATCAACTAATATCTCTTATATGGATTTATCATTATGGGGAAATATGTATAACCTCTATTAGAAAATGGAGATTTGTACTGCAGTATGTGCTTTTATTACAGTAAAATGTGATTTAAATATCTGGTGCTTATTGTAATAAGTTCAATTCTTTATTTCTTTCCTGAAAAAGTTATCATTGAGTAAAGTGTTCTTCAGTTTTGATGGGTGTGAGGGTTTTCTGTTGTTTTTGTTGTTATTGAAGTCTAACCTTAATCTGTGGTAATCTGATAGAGTGTTTATATTATTTCAATCTTCCTGTATCTGTTGAGGCCTGGTGTGTGTCTAATTACATTGTCAATTTTAGAGAAGATATCATGAGGTGCTGACAAAAATGTATATTCTTTTGTTTTAGGGTGGAATGTTCTGTATTTATCTGTTAAATCATTTGGTTCATAACCTCTATTAGTTTCACTCTGTCTCAGTATAGTTTCTGTTTCAATAACCTGTCCATTGGTGAGAGTAGGGTATTGAAGTCTCCCACTATTATTGTGTACCTTTCAATGTCTGTTTTGAGAACTAGTAAAATTTATTTTTAAATGTGGGTGCTCTTGTATTTGGAGCATTAGATGTTCAGAATTGAAGCTTTCTTTTGATGAATATTTCCTTTGATGACTATGAAGTGTCCTTCCCCATCTCATTTAACAATTTTTGGTTGGAAGTCAGGGAAGAATTAAATAAAGCAATTAAATTCTTCCTGGAAATAATTGAAAATGATGACACAGCATAGCCAAACTTATGGGACACACTGAAGTAGTGCTAAAAAGAAAATTCAGAGCATTAAGTGCCCTTTTAAAGAAAATGTAGATATCCTACCCAAGTAACTGAACAGTATACCTGAAAGCCCTAAACCAAACAGAAGCTAACATAATCAAGAGTAGTAAACTGCACTAAGTTGTCAAATTCCTGCTGAAATCAACCAAATAGAGACAATGAGAGTGATACAATGAATTAATAAAGCCAAAAATTGGTTCTTTGAGAAAATCAAGAGGATAAATAAACAGTATAAATAAGCAACCCAAAAACTTCTACTAGAGAACATCTACAGCTGATTAACAACTTCAGCACACTGGCTGGATATAAAATTAACTCAAATCAGAAAACTTTCTTTATGCAAATGAAAAATTGGTTGAGAAAGAAAATAGGAAAATAGCACCCTTCACAATATTCACAAATAATATAAAATATCTTGATGTAACTCTAACCAAACAAGTGAAATATCTGTATGACACGAAGTTTAAGTCTCTCAAGAAAGATATCGAAGAAGACCTCAGAAAATGGTGAGGCTTCCCATTCTCATGGATTGGTAGGATTAACACAGTAAAAATGGCCATCCTTTTGAAAGCAATCTACAGATTCAATGCAAGTCCCATTAAAATTCCAACTCAATTTTTCACAGAGATAGAAAGAATAATTCTCAAATACATCTGTAGTAACAAAACCCCAAGATAGCTCAAATTATTCTCAATAACAAAAGAACTTCTAGGGATTCACAATCCCTGACCTCAAGATATACAACAGAGTATTAGTGATAAAAAAAAAAAACCAACCAACCAACCAAACAAACAAACAAAAAAAAACCACTGCATGGTATTGGTACAGAGACAGACAGTTTGATCATTGGAATAGAATTGAAGTCTCAGAAATAAAACTACACACTTATGGAAACTTGATCTTTGACAATGAAGCAAAAAATATACAATGGAAAAAAGAAAGCATCTTCAATATATGGTGCTGGTCTCAGTATGTAGAAAAATGAAAATGAATGCATATTTGTCAAATGGCACAAAACTCAAATCCAAGTTGATCAGGGGCCTCAACATAAAACCATATACACTGAATCTAATAAAAGAGAAAGTGGAAAAGAGCCTTGAATTTATTGGCACAGGGGAAATTTTTTAAAACTGAACTCCATTGTCTCAGGAACTAAGATTGAGAATTGATAAATTGGAGCTCATGAAACCAAAATCTTTTGGAAGGCAAGGGACAGAGTCAAAAGAACAAATTGGCAACCTACAGATTGGGAAAAATCTTCACTAACTCCATATCCAATAAAGGGCTAATATGCAAAATATATAAAGAACTCAAGAAGCTAACCTCCAAAAACCAAACAACCCAAACATGGGGTGTAGGATTAAATAGCAAATTTACATGTGATAAATCTCGAAAGGCTTAGAAGCACTTAAAAAAATGTTTAATTTGCTTAGTGAACAGGGAAATGCAGATCAAAATGACTGAAATTCCACCTAATACCAATAAGGATGGCTAAGATCAAAACTTCATGATAGCATATGTTGGGGAGGGTGTGGAAGAATGTGAACACTCCTCATTGCTGGTGGGACTGCAAACTGGTTCAACCGCTCTGGAAGATACTCTGGGGGTTCCTTAGAATATTGGAAATAAATATACCTAAAGACCCAGCAGTACCACAGAAATATACCCAAAGATGCCCCACCATGCCACAGGGACACGTGTTCCATTATGTTTATAGTGGCCTTATCTGTGATAGCCAGAAGCTGGAAACATCCCAGATGTCCCCAAACAGAAGAATGGATATAGAAAATGTGGGTCATTTACACACTGGAATACTACTCACCTATTAAGAATAAGGACATCATGATTATTGTGGGCAAATGGATGGAACTAGAAAATATAATACTGAGTGAGGGAACTCAGACCTAAGGGACATGCATTCAATGTATTCATTCAATGTATTCAGACCTAAAGGGCATGTATTCAATCATAGATGAATATTAGCCAAAATTATCCAGAAAACCTAGAATACAATCCACAGAGCTCAAGAAGGTTAACAAGCAGAAGAGCCCAAGTAAGGATGCTTCATTCCCACTTGGTAGGGAGAATAAAATAATCATGTTAAACAGGGGATGGAGGGAGTTCAGTTGGAGTGGGGAGGAGGGGAAAGGGGAACATGATCAAGTATGAGGGTAAGAGAAGAGAGAAGTCCTGAGGGCCAACAGAATAAATGTTAATATGAAACCTCAGGAGGTAGAAGGTGAGGGAACACTCCAGATATTACTAGAGACCTGGGAAACCTGAGACACTGAGCCACCAACCAGCAGTGTACAGGCACTGGTCAGAGGCGCTGACATATATAGCAGAAGACTGCCTGGTCTGGCTTCAGTGAGAGAAGATGGGGGGGGGGGGATGAACATATCTTCTTAGAGACAGGGAGGAGGAAGAATGGGATGTGGAATTGTGGGGGTGTGGAACAAGAGCTGGAAATGACTGGACTCTAAAAAACCATCAAAAGTAATAAAAAATAAGTTCATTTCAGAACAATTTAAATTTTACATTGACTATTAGTATATTAATTCAATGTTTATTTTAAAGAAATAAGAATAAATGTTTATTGTTGATTTTAATTTTCTCCTATCATCTTTAGACAAAGTTGTTAATTATATTTTTGTTTGGATATTAAAAGTGTCTCATAGGCTTCATCTTTGCCCACCAATGTTTAGTCTGTCATGTTGGCAAGATAGTATGGGTGTGTATTACTAGGAGAGATAATCTCTCAGGAAATTCCTTCATCTTCTGGTTTTTATAGTCTTCTCTAGGGAATCCTATGGACATACTAAAAACAACCAAATGCTAATCAATTAGCTGGCCGATGCCAAACACTCAGCCTTAAAATCATACATAAAACTAACACCGCGTGAACTGAATGGGTTATATTTAGGAATACATATATGAGTACATGTACATATAGATGTGCATACACACCTAATGCACAGTACATAAACATATATGCATGTTATAACAAACAGTGAGAAAAGAGAGCATGAGTTTGAAGCAGAATAAAGAGAAATATATAGAAGAGTTTAGAGAAAGAAAAGGAGAAATATTTTAGTGGTATTATATTCTCAAAATTAAAATGAAGGAACTTTCACATGGTTTATATTATCCTAGTCCATTTTAATGCTGAAATTTAATATCACAGTCCTCTTGCTCAATATGCTTATGTGTCCTCTGCAAACCAGCATGTACAACAGTAAATATTTTCCAGATTAAGTGTGACTTTGTAGGTTTACTGCATCAAATTTGACTAAAAATTTCTTTGAATTATGGTGTAAAAAGGTTAAAGAAACATTTCAAGATATGTTTGAGAATGATTCTTTTCACAAATAAGACGAGCAACTTTTCTCAAATACTCATGACACGGAAAAACGTGTTTACATTTAATTTACCCCCACAAAATTGATATTAATTCAAAGAAATAAAAAACGTTAAATTATCTTAAAAGGATTAAGAAAAGTCAGAGTGGAAATTGCTTTCAAAAAGTCTGTAAAAATAAAGAATATATGCCTTGCCAACCATAGTAATATATACCATACTAACCATGGTAATATATGCCTTAACAACCATAGTAATAGAGCATATGTTTGAAAATTTTCATTTCGAGGAATAACAGAAATGTCTACATTATAGCTTAGTTACAAAAAGAAAAATATTGTTGGGGAATTTCCTCCTAATTTGTTTTGAACTTTTCAGAAATCAGCATTTTATACCTCAAAATATAAGTTAACTATTGCAATCAATGCTTAAATTAGCATTATTTAAATTTACTTTGATACAATTTGATATTATTTTATTTGTGAACATAAGAACAACTGTAATAGTAGAAGGTCTCTTAATTTCTTCATAGATAAAGTGAATCTATGTATTCTCTGCATTTGTAAGGTTTAATTTGAGAGTATTAGTACAAGTATATCAATATTTGAAGTTATGCTAAATATTTGACTACATTTTATGATAAAAAATGTATCAATTTGTATTTTTCTGATTTTAAGAAGAAATCAATAATATCTAAAAATACTTTCAAATTTATAGTACTGAAGTTAATTATATAGTTTTTGACTTAAAATTTTCCAGCGGAGAAATTTTAAAGTTATTTAATAAATATAATAATTTTTCCCTTGAAAGTCTTGTATTTATAGAAAATATGAGTAGCATGTACATGTTAATGTATGTGATATGTCACTTCTAGTATAAATTTAATTTTAAATAAAGCATTTTTAAGAAAAATGTGAAATTTTATTGGAAAAGACTTTTTAAATGCAATATAAATGAAAACAAAAGTGATATTAATATTTCAAGTGGCATAAAAGTCATCTGTTCCAAGATTTAGTTTTTAAGTAAACAATATCAACAAGGAAACAATACTAATGAAATGTCCACAGTAACATCCTATTTGCTAGTGCATTAGATTTGACAATTTTGGGTCATTTTATTTAAAAGGATACTAGGAGGAAAATGATTAGTTTGAAAATGGGACTTTGCCTAGTTTGTCAGGAAAGCAAAACAATTACTATCCAACTAGAATTTAATTTAGTTGTAACAGAATTCTTTCTACACTAACACATTAACACAGCCTTAAGATATTTATATTTTTAGAATTCCAACCATCATTTATATAAAAGTGGGAATGATAATATTTTGTCATATTGTTAATGTTAATTGTTTACATGACACATACTAGATATTTTGTCAGAAACTGCTGTTTCTGCATAATTCTGATCAGATAATGAGTACTCGCCTTCAGAAACTTCTCATTGAAAATGACTAATGAATACATCTGCAATTATTTAAATTTTATTCTTATTGTAGATTGAAATATTATGTATGAGTAGTTTTCATAGTAAATCTCTCAGGAAATACAAATTTAGTAAATAATAATTAAATGATTAAAATTATTTTCTATAATAATATTTCTGTGTTATTTAATAAAAATTAAATGTTTTGCAGATGGGAATTGGACAGCCATTGTTGCAGTTATAATTTTTCTTTTTCTTTTTCTTTTTTTTATTTCTTGATTCTTATTAGGAAAATGATCATATGGTTTATACCAAAAGAATAATCATATCTTTTTAAATACTTAAATATTGTAGCTATCTCATAAGAGATTACACTTTCATAATTTTTATACAGTGTAGAACTTCAAATTTCATACAATTTAGCAAAATGATCATATGAAAGATTTCTTAAAGTGAATTAAATTTGTCATTTGTCTAGAAAATATTTTAGTCAATATTATTTTCATCTATGCTTATGACATATTGATTAGGGTTTAGAGATAGGATAATGAAATTTTGCATAAAATGAAAGACATTAATACTAATTGAAAACCATTTCATTGTGCATAATTTTTACAGAAATGTGAATAACATGCAAATTAATAAATCTATGGGGATTCACCAAGGTTCACATTTGTTTAGGAACTTTCTAGTTGTCATTACTTTAGATAAGCAAAGGCTGAATTGGAGGAGTCCGTGACTTACTGGTAGATTAAAGCATTTATCTTTTGCTATAGTATGTAAAATGACTTATGAAATTATTTTCAGATTTGCTGTGTTGTAGTTGTTTTGAGACAGGGTTTCTGTGTATACTCCTGGCTGTCCTGGAACTCACTTTGTAGACCAGGCTGGCCTTGAACTCAGAAATCTGCCTGCCTCTGCCTCTATTTTCAGAAATTTAATCAAGATTTTGATTTTGAATGATCATTCTGGGATTATGAAATGAAGAAAAATTAGGGAAATATTTTCTTCACAGATTTGACCACATCATTTGTTCAAAACAAAGTTTGGTCATATGTTCAGATGGCTATATATTCATTTATTTTTCCTTTATATGCATATGTATATATGTGTGTGTCTAATTTAATAATTGCTAATATTCATATTTTTGAAAATGCTTAAAGTATTAAAGACAGATAGTAAAATAGTGAACATATATATAAAATGGTTTCAATTTTTATGTATTAGATTTATGAAATCACAAAAGATAGAAGGGTTTTATGATAATTAAAAACTGATGCAACTTAGTCTCATCTTAAAAAGGAGAGGTAATTTGATGTCTCATGAAAATACTCACGAGGAAAGACCACTGATGAGTTCCTACTACGTGGACAACTAGATGGTGAATTACAATTGGAAGTAGCAAATCATTTGGGGGTGTCTATGAAGAATGTGGGGAGTGCCTATGAAGATTTTGTCAACTTAAAACAAAGAATTATCCAGGAAGGAGAAACTTCAATTGAAGAATTTCATCATCAGATTAGTCTATGGACATGACTGGAGAGAGTTTCCTTGATTAATGTTTGTCATGAGAGGACTCAGCAATCTGGGATCAGTAGCAATCTTCGGCATGTGGCCCTGGGTTGATTAAGAACACAATCTTTATACGTAAGGAAGAGCAAGTCAGTAAGAAAGTTCCTGTCTTCAAGACCATTCCTTGGCTTCACATGAGGATGGACTACAAGCCTATGTCCTCTTCAATTTGCTATTGGTCAGAATGTTTCATCAGGACACCAAGAAGCATACTCAATAAGATTTGGTACAAGACAGTGAGATAGGCAAAGCAAATTTGTATTTATTAGAACACTGTGCTAGAAAAGGCCAATGTGTGCTATTAGATTGAGATTTTTTGAGGGATTTCAAGACAGGAAGGTTGAAAGAAAGACAGGCAACAGAAACTACCTTGTGAAAGTTCAAGGGATAATTGCAAAGCTCCCAAAGACACTATCAGAAATGATGAGACTGCCTTTACAAGTTTACCTAACAATTAAACATGAAAGTCATATAATAATTAAATAATAAGAAGCCACAAACTTGAGTTGGGGAAACATTACAAGAGTTGTGACATGAATAGAGGGTGGGGGATGATATTATTATAGTTCCTGTATATAAAAATAATGAAAAACTAAAATTTGACAGTCTTTCAAGGGCATTTGTGTTATATTTCATGTTAAGACTATATGATTTGTGGTCATCTGGAGCTGAGGAGGCTCCTGTGATTAACAAGAAACTCAGACCACAAAAGTGGGACTCTTGCTTTACCAGGACAATTGATGTTGAGTGCCTAGGACTGGTAAACCGTGAATCCACGTCCTGCTCTGCTACAGGCTTGGAACAGTGTATAGTACAGTTTAGATTCCTTTGTGAGATCAGGAGACCATTGATATAGCTTCAGTTACAGTGGAAACTCCAACATTTTAAAGAAGTCAGGATTTGAGAAGAACTTCCAGATGTGGTTTGTGTGAAGTGGAGCCTACAGGAATCAATGACATAAGACGGGCTTGCTGTAGACTGGAGAGCCAAAGAGAAGGGGATGCCCATGTTTTCAGAGCCTAGATCATGAGAGAGCTCTAGATGTCAGGCAAAGGGCTATACATAATGTCGGATTTGGGTTTTCTTGGCTTTTAATAAAAATGTGGCTTCGTGTTTACGTCACAGAATAAGTACATTTGTTTTGAGTTTTATAGGAGCCCACAGCAGAGAAACTTTGAATTTTTAAAGAGATACTTAATTTTTTAAAGGAGAATTTGGGTTTTAATGTTTACTTTTTAAACTAAAGGATTTTTAAAGGGGAACTTTAATTTTAACATGAACCTGGGATAAAAAAATTAAAAGAATGTTAATGGTGTATATGTGACATATTTGTGTGTCAAGTTAACAAGGAATCAATTGAACTGGTGAGTTTTTCTCAACTTGAAACAGACTAGGGTTGCATAGGAAAAGGGAACCTAAGCTTAGAAACTGCCTGCATCAAACTGGCCTGTTAGCATGTCTAAGAGATATTTTCTTGATTAATTATTGATGTGAAAATTCCCAGCCTACTGGAGAGGATGTCACTATTATGGAGATGATCCTGAAATGTTTAAGGAAATCATTGGAGCAAGTCATGAATGCCAAGTCAGTAAGGAGTGTTTCAACATGGGTTCTGCTTCAGTTCTTGCCTCCAAACACCAGTCTTGAATTCTTGATTAGGAATCCCTCTATGATAGATGATCACTGATAAGTCAAATAAAACCTTTCCTCCTCAAGTTAATTTGCATCAAGTTTTTATCACAGCAACCAAAATCAAACCAGGAAAGGATAAATGACATGTTTTTCTATTTTTCTCCCCTGACCCTTTCTCATTCCTTTCAGCTTCCTGTCTGCTTGCTTTTACTGCCAATGACCTCATAGTGATAGTATACCTCATATCAGCCCAAAATATATAGAGAAAATTGACCTGTAGTAGAGATTTCTGAGTCAGCCAAAATAAATAGTTCCTCCTTTAAGTTGATTTTTATCAAATATGACTTCTACAGTAACAACATAAGCTGATAAATTGGTAAGTTTGCAATGGTCACACATCAAGAAATCTGAGGTGCACCCATATGTGGGGTCTTGGAGCAGGTATCCTGCTACTGAAATGTGAATTATATTAATCATTATTAGACAGTTATCATTCCTGACCATACTAAAACAACTGAACGTTACTTTAAATGTTGCAGTTTAAAAAGATTGGTGCCCACTGTACATGTTTGAAAATAAAAATCAAATGGTTGGGAACACCGACTTAAACCACTATTCCATCAGGCTGGAGGCTAAAGCAGGAAAACTGTGATGAGGTGAAAGTAAACCTGTAATACATAGTGAATTCCAAGACACCCTGAGCTATAGAGTGTGAGTGATATCCTGTCTCAAACAAACAACAAATAAAAACTGTCACACGTGGGCATGCACATTCATACTCATGCACAAACACACAAACACACACACACACACACACACACACACACACACGAACACATACACTCAGGTATCCACATAAACACAAAAGAAGCATGAAAATGTAGCAGAGGATGGCCTAGTCGGCCATCAATGGGAGGAGAGGCCCTTTGCTCTTGTGAAGATCATATGCCCCAGTAGAGGGGAATGCCAGGGCCATGAAGCAGGAGTGGGCTGGTTGGGGAGCAGAGTGGTTGGAGAGTATAGGGGACTTTCAGGATAGCATTTGAAATGTAAATGAAGAAAATATATAATAAAAAATAAAATAAAATAAAGAAAAGAACATCATAGGTAGGACATGGAAAATTCATTTAGGTGAATAGCCTGTAAAGTTGGTAAATATTAATGTGGGAAATGCTTTTCTTTTCTTTTTTTTTTGTTATTTGTGTAGTTTTTATAATGTTGGATTCACCAAATTTGACTGCTAGGTAAAGGCATTTTTAAAAGCTTTCATCATAATTTTAGAAATGAAAGACCTAGATTATAAAAATATATCACTAAAGCAGCTGAAAGAACATGGTCTGAAAAGAGAAGGCAGGTTATCATGTTGCTGTATAAATATATATGCATATGTTTATATATATATATATATATATATATATATATATATATTCACATTTTATATATATTCATCATATATATTCATCATATATATGTATTCATTAATCATATATATATTCATCATTGATTTCCCATTTAGATATAGATAAGGGAAACATTTTTCTTACAAAACAAGATATCACTATGTAGGCCTGGGACAAGTGACTCTCATGCATTCGTCCCCCAAGTTCTGGGATTGCACATGTGATTATATATCTTTGTCATGACATCAGTCTGGGCATTAAAAATGATATCAAGAAATGATCAAGTTCCACAGGTCTATCTTCAGGATTCATTTCTCTACACCAGAAAAATATGTATTTTTCCTCATGCCACCCTGCATGGATTATTGCCTCACTCGGTCTGCTGGCTGCTGCTCCAGTCAGGCTCCTCAACACAAGGAAATTGTTATGTGTTTTCTTCTCTAAGAAGCTTCAGCAGTAAATAGATGGAGCAGAAAGTAACAAATGGAACTGGATTTAATGACGGTGAAAAAAATTAGAAAAGTAAAAAAGAACACATGTGAACATACGCACACACATTCCAAAAGAGAAATCTAGAAAATCTTATGTTGAGCCTCTGACAGCACAGGCTGGCAGTTTTATTTATATGTCTCCAGTTCATAGCTTAAAATATCAAGACCTGGTCTCTCTACCCATCTCTGTATTGCTGGGCAGCTGTTGGAAACTCTAATTTCCCAAAGCTTCTCAACAAACCACAATGAAACAGCCCAAGACCAGAAATACTAGAGGTAGTTAGTTATTTTCTAGGTAGTGTTGTGACATAATGTTGGCTTTCATTTCTTTCTTTCTTTCTTTCTTTCTTTCTTTCTTTCTTTCTTTCTTTCTTTCTTTCTTTCTTTCCTTCTTTCTTTCTTTTACAGAAACATTTCTTATTTTTTTATTTTTATTTTTTTATTAGATACTTTATTTACATTTCAAATGCTATCCCGAAAGTTCCCTATTCCATCCCCCCAGCCTGCTTTCCTCCCCACCCACTCCCACTTCTTGGCCCTGGCATTCCCCTGTACTGGGGCAGATAAAGTCTATGTCATATTGGAAATAAAAAATTTAGAATTTGTGTAGTGATAATTTTTATAATTTTGTAGATAGTTGGCATTTAAGTGTAAGAATGATTTTGTAGGCTCAGGGGGGACAAGAAGTAATTTTTGAGGATGAAAGATGAATTGAAATTCACTTTCTTGCTAGACTCCCACAATTGTAAGTAGTAGCTCTAAGTAGGAAGAGTGATGTCTGTCAGACAGAAGCATAACTACAAGATTAAAAACCAGAAATGCACTTGCATGAGACCTCAAAACCATTAGGAGGCTTCATATATGTGTCTGACCCATGCTGATAAGCTAAGAAAGCAGCATGATGAGGGACGTGTGCCATATAGAAATAAATTTAACATATGAAGTGTTAAGAATCAGGATGCTCAGAGAGTTTAAACCCTTGCCATGATATTCTGGCCAGAGTAAAACTAAAGTAGTTAATTGACAGGGTTTGTGTCATAGAAACAACTATTATCTGTCTCTTGGAAATAAAGCTGTTTTATCCTTAAAATGGATGTTACTGTGATTTAAATTACCCAAAATAATGATGCAAAATATATGTAATAAAGAATAATGGATGTCTGGTCATTTATAATGAATAAAATTGAATACTGATTGTATTTGATACTGATTTTTCTTCCATAAATGTTAGTGTCTCAATATGAATTATTTGAGTGATTTATGTGCTAATGATACATTACTTATATAAAAGAAAGAACATTATAGCTACTGGATACTTGAGCCCATGTCATCTAATAGATAAAATGAAGGCACATGCATTTTTACATAGGACACATTCATGGGAATAAATTCATGCTTAAGTGAATTATTTTGTGTCATAAACTGCTTTGAGGGAAATAAATTCTTTCAATAGAAATGACTCTGTGACATTAAAAAACTAATATCAGACAGAATGCGAGGCTAGATACAACAGTAATATATACAACATTCAAAGATACTAGATTTGTTTATCTTTATAGCTGTGTGGATACAGGTATGATACAGTATGTGTGTGGAGGTCAGAAGAAAACCCCTATCTTTTCTCCTTTCACCATTAGGTCCCAGGGGTAGAAAACAGGTTATAGAGCCTTTCCTTTCTAATTCATGTAGCAACGTCATCCTCAAGCTTTTCACATAGATGTTCATTCAGAACAAAATATTTTTAATTAGACTGATGTTTAAAGTTCTCAGAATTTTACCTATCTATTAAATTTTGAACAATTCTATATTTATTCCTGGTTAATTTATTCTATTTATATAATTCTAAACTCCACTAGTTTAAAAGGTAAAGCTTTGGAATTAAATAACTGTTTTGGATCATGCTGTAGAAATAAATATTTCAGTTGAGATGTTCTCATATATAAAACCATAGCATTTACTAGAAGGGGTTTTCATATCTACCTATCATTCTGCATGAGAATTTATATAAACTAGTGGATTTCACTGAGACAAAAAGCACAAAACATTGTTTGCTTTAGTTCTGTACAGGTTTGTATAAATCTACCCTTCCCCTCTACTGAAAGACTCATAATTACTTGTATTTGAGGAAAACTAGCTAAAATAAATTTATTGGTCAATAATCATAATTAAATAATTTCATTTTTCTTCTGATATGTGTAGTTTCTGATACATCTAAAGTTTTGACATTTGTTTTATAGGCTATCATTTCCCTGCTTATCAAACTCTTTCTTATACTGTCTTACACAACATTTTCTGCCCTTGTTTGCATCTGCTCTAGGATGGGAGGCTACATAGGGTTAATCTTTCATACACATTCATTAATGCTAATGTATACAATATTTATAAAAATCAATGGTTTTTCTTGTTATGTTTTCATGCATACACATAACATTTTTATCATAATTACCTTCCACCACTTTCTCTTTCATCTGATAAATGTGAAAGAGAAATATAATCTATCGTGCTTGGCTTTCCCAGCTAATGGCACTGTTTTGTTAGGCTTTGGAAACTTGAAGGAGTGGATTCAGCTGTTTGAAGTAGGTCACTGGGAGCAGGCCTGTGAAAGAAGACTGAATGCCTCATCCCTTTTCACCTTTGTGATCAATTGATCTGTACAAAATTCCATATGGCTGGAGCCCATTAGCCAAGCTCCATTTGGCATGAAACTGTAAGGTAAACACAAAGCTCCTCCCAAGTTGATTCATGTTAGCTATTTGGATGCAGTGAATAGTTAAATAACTCATACATCTCTTGTCCACTCTATGTCACATCAGTGAGAAGGAGCTGTTGAAGATGCTTTCACTGTGGCTGCTCAGAGTCTTGAGATTATGTTTAGGAGACAAACCACACAAAGATTACCGTCTGCACTGGAAACTTAAAAACAATAATTCCCCAAGAATTCTTGTCTCATCCTTGTGCCTCCAAAATGAGTCAGTGCAAAATGAGAAACAGTGAGAGGATAAGTGAGCTTTGATTTTTGGATGATTTATAGTTTCTGCCTTTAGTTGTCTGGAAATACATTAAAAGCAAATTAAATTTTGGGGATATTAGAAATGATTTAATTATTATGGTTTTGATGACATGTATTATTTTAACTTAGTAGCTACACCTAAGTAGATAATAGATGATATGAGTAATTAAATAGCTATAGATAAGGGATAAACCATTTAGTATATTGATTTTTAGTAATCATAAAATGAGATTATCATTACATACTGATATTATAAAATAATTTTATTTTTGGAATTCTAGTACAGATGTCAAGAAAGCATCTGGATAAAATCATCTCAATTCTAAAAGATTAGATGGATGATGCTACTTTTAGAATGCATATAATTTATTTATATATAGTTTATATACTATATACAATTTTAGTAAAAAACTTAAAGAGAAGGAGTTCAAGAAACAATCATTTGGAAGGTTTTAATATTTAATATAGCTAATGCCAAGATTGATGAGAAATAAGTATTAAGCAGTAGGAACTTGAGTTTAATATCAGACCTGCACATTGCAATGGAAATAAAGGAAAGTGATTCTAAAATGACGACATGTTGTTTTGAGAAAACTTGAACAATACCCATTAAAATAAAAGTTATTTCCAAAACATAGAAAATGCTGTGAAGAAAGGAAAGGTGATAATATAACAGAGTAAATTGCTAGAAACAGTACACATAACTCTTCTAAAAACCTGTCATTGATAAAAGGAGTGAGCTAAAATGGGATTATTTTTAATTAGCATTAGAAAAATTTAAATGTTTTTAATGTAAGTAGAAAGTTTAAGTGTTTAGATAATTTCTTTTATAAAACAATGAAGTTGAATATTGTAACTGTTAAGTAGCACTTCCTAGAATAAGATACTATGTAATTACTTAGTTCATTCTGACTTCAAAATTGTTTGTTTATTTGAAATTTAAAATTGATTAGAAAGACTACATTTTATCAACCATTCTTAACTTAGACACAAGTAAGTCACCTTGCCTATTCTGGATCAAGCTCCTGCTACCATGCATTTTCATGGTGATGGAATCTATCTTTTCAGAAAGGAAAACCAAAATAAATGATTTCTTCTTTATGTTGCTGTTGTTATTGTACCTAATAACAGCAGAAAAGAAACTAATAAGCCAGGCAGCACTTTTACTTCTTTCTTTACTTTCTGATGCAGAGGCCAGAGGAATCCAACATGTGTGGGGAGGAATCTTATTTTCCAGTGTAATCAAATCATTAGTAATGTCTTCCTGGGAAACTATTGCCTCTAGACACTAATACCTAACATTAGAAGTAAATAATTTTATAGCAGTGTAACAAGATGCACAGAGAGGCATGCATAATATACACAGAATCTAAGTCATTCCAATTAGGAGATATTTATATATAAAGACTTCAAAAAATCAAACTCTCCTTTCAGGGTCTCATAGTTGCATTTCAAACATATATAATTTATAATCATATCATTCCAGATGTTCCATGGTTGCATCAAATCCAGAATTGACTCTCTGTTTATTTGTCCAAAGTAGCTTACAACCTCACTGACAAAAGTGTAGAAATAAATTTTTGCACACTGCAAAACTAAATCTTCATAAATCCAGTTACTAGCATGAAATTTTGCTTCTTTTCCCACCTTGTAAACCTAATGCAGAATAAAAAGTAGTCCTCTCCCATGCTGGCCAGAACCATCACTACAGCATCCTAGAATGAAATATTTTATATCTTCAGGGATGCTATTGTACTCATTCCTTTTCTAGGATATTGTGAGCTTGTATCTCTCCCCATAGAGAATTTATATAGATCTAAACTGAACGAGAAAAAATTCAAAACAAAATTATAAACCCTCTTTACTCAATAAATGTATCTAGGTTATATTTCCTGAGATATATTTTAAGACATATCCTTCACTATCTTCTTAAGGTAACGTACCTATTTTACATAAATATTTATTTCTTCCAAAGTCTCATTGAGTAAAATTTCTGTTCATTCCACTTTGACTCTGGAATTCGCAGAATCAAATTTGAATTAGCCATTTCCACACCACCGGACAGCCATTGTCATATTCACCAGCCCTTAACAGAGTGTGTGCTCTGAATTTATTTTGTTTCTATGAAAAGGGTGAGCATGTATTCAATATTGAATGAAAATTTATGATGAATCCAGTAACTCTTTCCAGCGAATGAACTTTATTATGTGATAGTGTGTTTAGAAAGTTTCTTTCTAGAAGTTGTGAAATGCAGCCACCTTTGATTCAAAGGTAGTAATTATCAAACAAAGCAGGGGATTAAGAAAGCAAAGGTTACACAGTGATCATCCCTGGCATGATGATGGCAGCAGTGGTTCACTTCATGATATTGTACAGAAGCCATGCTATAAACTTACATTCCTTGCTCATAACAAGCAAAACCTTCATCTCAACATAGGCTCCATCTTAGCCTAAATACATAATTAGCTCCCATTCATCCTATGACCAATATCTTCTAATTTTCCTTATTCTAGTAATCTTTTTCTAATGGAAAATTTCATGGAATGAAAAGGGGGGAGTCAATATATTTTCTAATTACTCTCCTTACATATTCTTTATATTTTCTTTTTAATGATATTTGATATGATATAGAAAATTATGATGATATAATTAATATATCCTTGCTGTGTATCTGATATTCAATGTGAAAGCCAATCTCAAGTTTCTATTATTTTTCTAAAGAGTTGACTTTTCATTTAGTTGAAACTGTTTTTATCTTTTGCCATCACTCTCTAAATGATTCATAAATCCAGATGTAGAGGTAATTGGTTTTTAACTCAACCAAACTTAATATTTATTAAGACAGGAAGTCTGGTGACTCATGTTTCCCTCCAGTTCTAGGCAATTCTTACTCATTATCGCTCTGAATGATATCCTTCTGTTACTGCACTTCCTCTCCAGTCTAAGCACTTCTTAGTCATACGCTGAATTTTAACAATCTGTTGTCTGCTTTAGTTGGGTATTTTCTGTATGCCTCTTTGGGTAGCACATTTGTAAATTATAAAATTGTAAACATCCTTTTCTAAGGTATGATTCAGTTGAATGTAGTATGTGAATTAACTGGCAAATGAACCAGACCTCAGATCTAGTGACCTGATTCCATAGCCATAGGCAGGTTATTGAATTCCCGATGTTTCCGTTTCTTTTTGCACAGAAAGTGATCACATTGCCTATTAGTAGGACTCTTGTAAGTTGATATTTGTACTTCTATCTTCCATTTATTGAATAAAATACCTTGTCTATGCTCTCAACTTCATAAATCTCTGTTAAGCCCACTGTTTTCTATAACAGCCACAGGGAAATAAATTTAATGTTTATAAAATTCATCTTGCATACTAGTGCCACATAGATGCTATTGCCTTTTATGTAGTATCTTCTGTATCCAGGATACAAAAGTCATTATAGGAGTAGAGTCTTACCAGAAAGATCCATGTCTCAATCAAGTATGTGGGGCCTTTGCTATTTCAGTTATTTCAAAGATTTCCCCCCCCACACACACACATTTCTCTATCCAAACTCTAGACTTACATGAATGTCCCTATTCACAGAGTAAATCGGAGTATATATAACTGTTATATTGTTATGTATTTTAATTAATTATATTATTTATTGGCATGTGACAACATTTATAAGTACATATTCTGTGTATGTTTTGAGTTTTAATGAAGTAAAAGCCATGGCTTCTGCAGTTTTGTGTAGTAACATACATCAACCTTTGGAAAAAATGTATATGAAATTATATGAAAAACAGCAAAGGTTTTATATGTGTATACAATGTATAAAAACGTTCATACATTTTCAAGCATTTTGTGGCTTGATAGAGTAATGCATTGGAATGCATGATGAATGCTCTCTGGGTTCTAGCCCTTAACCACACATAACCAGATACACATGTACACATACATACACAGAGAGAGGGAGACAGAAAGGGAGGAAGAGAGGGAGGAAGAGAGAGAGAGAGAGAGAGAGAGAGAGAGAGAGAGAGACAGGGACAGAGCAGAGAGACAGTGAGATATTACTAAGTATGTTCAAACTACCAAATTACAAATTTCCATATCCTGTCACTTTTGTGTTAAAATAGACTTTATCAGTAATTTAGTAGAGATTCCTGCATATTCTTTAGACATAGCCACCTTTAATCTATAATAATTTAATATTTCATCTTCTTTACACGTGTTAGGGTACAGTACAGAAGAGCAAAAACATGTTGCTTCAACTAATTTTCTGTTATAAGTCAAAGAATGGGTAGCAATGGCACTTTTCTAATTGCTTAGACACAGATAAGAGCATCTGAATAGCCTTTTTCAAATGTAATCTTCATCTTGCCCACCAGTGACTCTTCAGAATTAATTTGGTCATTATATACTCTTGTCTTCTGTTGTTGGAGATCTTTTAAGTCATCTCTTATTTATTGGCAAGAAGCAAATGAGGACAATTAGTTCAAAAAAATCTATTTACCTCTGTGGTGAATAGCTTTTACTCCCCCACCCAAGTAATATGTCCTGTCTTGAAACAGGGTGATCAATGCCTTAGCTATTCAAAAGTGAAATAATATATGCCAGAATTATTATTGGTTCTATTTTAAATAACACCAGGCTTGGTGCATTACCATCTTTCCACTGACAAAAAAAAAAAAAATAAACCAAACAAACAAACAAAAAAACCTATAATAACATTTCCTTTGAAATATGGTCTCCTGTCTTCTGTGCCTGGTCTCAAATACCCATGTGGCTGAAGATGACCTTTAACTTTTGTTCCTCAGCTGGGTGCTGGTATTACCGATGAGAGCAATCATACCCAGTTTTCCTTTTTAAATTATTTATTTACATCCCAAATGCTGGGCCCTGCCAATTCCCCTTTACAGAGTTCTTCCCTCTCCCCCTCCCTTTCGACTCTAAGAGGGAAGCCCCCACCCCCACCCCCGCCAGGCATCCCCATCCCTTCACCCTGGTGCATCGTATCTCTACAGGATAAGGTGCATCCTCACCCACTGAGGCCAGACAAGGCAGCCCTCTGCTCTGCATCTGCATGTGCTTGGGGGGGGGGGAGGGTTAGAATAGCCTGAATATGTATATGCAATTTAGTTGGTGGCTCAGTCTCTGGGAGCTCACAGGGCTCAGGATTAGTTGACACTGTTGGTTTCCAGTGAGTTGCCATCTCCTTGAGGACAGTCAATCCTTCCACTATCTCTTCTATAGGGGTCTCCGACCTCAGTACAATGTTTGCCTGTGTGCACCTGTATCTGTCTCAGTCGAGTGCTGAACAGGGCCACTTAGAAGCCTCTATGCTAGGCTCCTGTCTGTAGCACAGCACAGCATCATTGATAGTGTGAGGGATTGGTGCCTGTCCATGGTCACACCCAGTTTTTATATAGTGCTGGATATCTAAGCCAGTCTTAAAGTATGCTATGCAAGGACTATGGCAATTGAGTTTTACCCCAGCCAGTCTCCAGTCTCGTATGATTTTCATTCAGTTTTCCTTCCTCCCTTCCTCCCTCCGTCCCTCCCTCCCTCCTTCCCTCCCTACCAATGTTCTTTCTTTGCTTCTTTCTTTCTTTCTTTCTTTCTTTCTTTCTTTCTTTCTTTCTTTCTTTCTTTCTTTCTTTCTCTTTCATTCTTTTCTCTCTTTCTTTCTCTTTCATTCATTCATTCTTTTTCACTTTCTTTCTTTCTTTCTTTCTTTCTTTCTTTCTTTCTTTCTTTCTTTCTTTCTTTCTTTCTCTCTCCCTCCCACTCTCCCTCCCACCCTCCCCTCCGTTCCTTTTTTCCCTTCCTTCCTTCCTTCCTTCCTTCCTTCCTTCCTTCCTTCCTTCCTTCCTTCCTTCCTTCNTCCTTCCTTCCTTCCTTCCTTCCTTCCTTCCTTCCTTCCTTCCTTCCTTCCTTCCTTCACAGTTGAATTACAGGTTTATTTACAAAGACACTGACAAAAGCAGAGAATAGCCCCAAAAGGGTTTTGCACTCTCTGGTGCTGGTAGAGCAAGTGTTACCCCCCACCCCTTTAGTCCAATGGTAAAGAGAGGGAGGGGTCACTACAACACAGAATCAGGGAAGGTTCATGGAGAGTGCCACCTAGGGGCAGGAGATGGACACCTGCAGGGAACAGCCAGTAGTCAGAGAGACAAACAATGAAGCTGACTTTCAACACCTCTCCATCCAGTTTTCAGAAATTCTATACTTGGAACAATGGGTAATAGAATACTGGATGATATTGAAGTTATTGTCCTGGTGTTCAAAGCAAAAAGGAGAAAAGTAGAGCAATTCTGAAAACCTGACTGACACTGCCCAAGTACAAATGTAAAAGTCCACAACATGTGGTCACTTCCTTTGGATGTATGAAGAAAATTCAGTTTATTTAGAATTTGTGTATTGTATCAAATTAAATCATTAATTATAAGAGTTATCTTAAAAGTCCTTACTTCAGCCTGGTGGTTGTGGTGCATACCATCAATGCCAGCACTTGGAGGCAGGGGCAGGCAGATCTGTGAATTTGAGGCTAGCCTGATCAAGCCTGTTCAAGGGTGGCCAGGATTATATCGAGAAACCCTGTATCAAACAAACAAACATACTCCTTACTTCACCACTAGTCAGCAAAATAACTGGGATAAGATACTTTACCACCCCGAGGCTCATGTTTACCTAAGAATCATGATAATAATAATATATAGTAATAGGGTAGTTGGCCTTCAGAAACACACCCAGCATAGTTTATGGTGTCAACAAATACTTATTTTTCTGTTATCGTTAATACTTTTGAAAGATCTTTATTCTTTTATTTGTGTGCGCTCACACATATGCATGTGACTGCTAAAACCAGAAGAGGGGTCTCTGGAGTCACAGGCATTAAAGGGACACCATGTGGTTGCTGGAGTCTTTGGAAGAGCAGCCAGTCAGTGCTCTTAGTTACTGAGCTTTCTCTCCAGCCCCTCCCACTGGTTTCTCTGCTATCTTCTTAGAAACTATTGACACTCATGCATGTGCACCACATATACCAAGATAACTGTCAAACACAATTCAGCATATTTTTGACAACATTCTCTGCCATTCAAAGAATTGGTGGGTATTATTTTCAAAAAGACTATAAAACTAGTGAATGTAAGGCAAATGTATCTATTGGATTAGACAATAGAACATCATTTCTTGTTCTTTCTGTCTTTTTCCCTCTGTATCTTGGTACTGATAACATATATTCAATCTTTTTGTTTGTTATAGAGTTTGTGTGGTGAATAAATGTGGTTTATGCACACATGTGCCATATACAAACCTATCTACATTAGTGTGGTGGCCAGAAGAGACAGTGTGTATTATACTATTTCGTTCTCTGCCTTGTTCCTTTCAGAAAGAGTCACTGAACCTGAAGACATGTTGACAGCCAGCAAGTTCCAATGTCTATCCACTTGTTTATGTTTCCACAGAAAAGGTATTGTCAAAGCTTGTGTAGCCATTTCAAGCTTTTTACATGGGTATTGGCATTTGAACTGAGGACCTCAATGTTTCACAGTAGGTCTCTTACCCAATGAAATATTTATCCAGTTACTATTGTCATAGCTTTAAAATATGAAACTTTAAAAAGCTTTTCATTATATTTTATTATTTTGGGTGTTTGGGTGTAGTACTTGCATATATGTTTGTATACCGGGGGCATATATTATCAGTGGAGGCTAGAAGAGGACTTTGGATCCAATGAGACTGGAGCTACAGGAAGCTGTGAGCCAATACATGAGATCTGGGAATGAACTTGGGTACTCTGGAAGAGCAGCCAGTGCTAACTGCTGAGCCATCACTCCAAACAACAAATGTCATTGTCAACCTGACTGAAAACTCTAATTAGTGAAAGAATATAAGGTGTCAGAAGAAAATACTCCTAAAATAATATAAGAATGTATTTAAAATTATAAAGTTGATAGAGAAACAATGTGCTTAGAGACAATATAACTTCAATTTATGCAAAGGAGTTATAAGTTAAGAGTTGAGAACCGATTCACTTCAGAAAAATCACTCAAGCCAAATACAGTACAGAAACCAGAAAAATTGCATATAAGAAAATAAAATAAGGATCAATCAGACAAAAATTTTGCAAAGAAAAGATTGCCATTTTAATAAAATGAAATGGAATGCATAAAAATAATAATCAAAGGGGAACCACAAGTGATGGTAAGATTACACACTCACACATAAAATATCACCAATCTGCAGGCCAGATAATGAAGACCAGATAAAAAACAAAAATGACAGAGTCACAATTAGAATTAAATGTATGACAAAAGTAGAGGCTTTGGACATACTAATTTATGAATCACTTGTATTCAGAGAGAAAAAGAAGTATAGAATGAATTTTTACTATATAAACAATATGGTTTATAATTTTAAAATAATACGATAAGGATTGTGTGATGCAGCTGGCACAGTTTAGCACTTTTAAAAGTTGTATATTTGCAAAAATAGTAATTGTTTAGGCATGTTTACTTAAAGATGGATTGTGAAAATAAAGGGTATGAAAGTATTCAATATTGGAAGAAATCCCAGAAAACAACAAATAAAATAAGTCTTATACCAGTAATCATGCTACTCATTCTGAAAGTGAGAATTTAACCACTTATTTAAATACCTTTTACATGTGATTCAGATAGATGGAAAACAACATGAATGTAGAAATGACCATCAAAGATGAAATTTGTATTAAAATTGAAAAATGCCATTCATACTTCTCAAGAACTCTTACAAACTCAAACTTTTTTTTCAAACCATATGAAAATATAAATAGTTGAATTAAGTTGAAAAGTGTGAGCTTTATATGTACAAAATGATTATGTACAAGAGTTAAAGAATATCTTCCAAAAACTCATTTTCATCTTGACCTTTAGAACATGCACTTGTAGAGAAAGAGGGACACTAAAGTTGTCACGGGATAAGAAATTTAGACATTATTTAAACGAAAAATTTAAGAATATATAGAAACGTAACTGAACGACAAAGTTGTCAGTTTCATGCTTTCACCATGAAACAGAGAAAAAGACATTTTCAGATTACATAAATAGCCTCTAAATAAAATAGCAAGAAGACATTTTAACAAAAAAAGTTCATTTGATAATATCTTCTTGTGATTTAAGTTGTTAATCATTGAGATATAACTTAAAATAATGTCCTATTTTCTCAGAGCTGAAAACATAGCTACAATTAAAACTTTTTAAAAATATTACAAAGGATGATTCGGGAGAAATTCCACCTTGAGTCCAATTTTAGTAAAAATATAACTTTATGTGATTATTTTCATTACAATTGCTTTCCAATTTTAGAGAACAGTAAAATATAATTGCTCATAAAAACATTAATAAGAAAATATTTTTATTTATACTCAGGCTTTGTGAATGTATAATTTAAAATTAAAATAAGTCAAGTGTGCATTTTGATACAGCAGAATATCTACATTTCAAATAATCAAAACCTGCTGTTAAAAGTCTTATTGTAGATTATAAATATCAAAATTTAAAAACAATATATTCAGTTTCTACTCATCTGCATTTTAAAACATTGTCAATTGTTTGTAAAATTTATGTGTGTACATCAAAATGAAAACAAATGTAATTAAAATATGTGTGATAGATATTTCTTAATTTCTAATGATTTAATCTGAAGAAGGGTAAAAATGATAGAACTGCACTAAATAGTCATTGGAAAATGAAGGTCACTTTTCAAATTAATTCAAATAATTTTTATGTTTTATGCTTTTGACCACTAATGTGCATTGGTTTTTATTTTTTCTTTTTATTATTAAAATATTTTATTTATTTATATTCCAAATGATGCTCTCCTTCCCAGTTCCCCGTCTCCAAGTTCTTCACCTCATCCCCCCACCTCAGAGTGGCTGCACCCCCAACTTCCTACTCACCCCCACCTCAGCCCCACCAGCATCCTTCTCCCTTGGGACTTCCAGTTTCCACAAGATTAAGTACATCCTTTCCCACGGAGGCATCTCTTTATTCTTTCTAATATATTTGCTTTTAAATATACTTATAAATTTTCCTAATATTATTTCTAACTTTAATAATAATTTCCTTTATCTGGCTTCTCCTTTGAGGATGTGACTTTCATGGTCTTGAGTATACGTAATTAATGTGATTAAAGTCACTTTTCTATTTTCTTCTGGAATTTTTAAAGTGCTTATTGAATTTTTAATTAAAGCATCAAAAAAATATGAAATAACTTTTGTGTTAGTCACACACCAAACTTTAAATTTATAAACTTTGAGAAAGGCTGCTTGTGGTAAATATTTTCAACTATATTGTAAAGTTAAAGAATATAAAAATATCAGTAGAATGAGTGTCTTCATTGGCAAGAAGACCACAGAATTTTTACTTTTATCTAGTACCTTTATACTCTTTGAACATGTATCTTTTTTTTTCACCCATCCCTTGTACATGAATCTTTTGTATGTATTTTAAATATTGTTTACACAGTGTATTTTGATTTTATTAAAAATCAAAGCCTGTTTGGTGTACCATAAATGGGAAGCAACTCCTGTTCTTCACTCATGTGCTTCTTACTCCTATTCTCCATAAGAGAAGCAATCCATAACTGGAAGGATAACTACATACCTAACATCCATCACTACAAAGCATCAGTCAGATCCTAACCTTAGGGCTTACTTTTATTGTAATCTATTATACATATAAAATTATTTTGCCCCATGTATGGCAACATTCTTACTGCCTTGTTTCAATTACATGTATCATTGGAGGAATTAAAGAATCTTACAATCTATTTGGAAATGCATCTATTTTGTACCGTCCACAAGCATGAATCAAAGTACTTAAAGATAAATTAGAAATATGTTCTTAAAATATGGCCATCATAAACATTAACTAATCACAACTTAATAACTGCTTTTATCAGAATGAAACAAATAGATTCTCAAAATTAATACTATCATATTGAAGTTGGTACAGTTATTTTTTTTTTAAATAAAGCCCAGTCAGTAATCAGGCCTGATCATAAGTATTTCAGTGTGGCTTGTGATCAGTTCTAGTCTCCAAATGTCTAATGGAAGGTTGCGTTGTAGAACTTTTATTAATCCTCTATCATGCAGAGATAATTAACTGTTTTGAAAGTAATTAGGAGTTCTAGCATCCTCATAAGCATTTATTGACTCTAATAGATGCAAAATTAGGAAAGTTAAACTAAATGTACCTTTTTTTCATATTCTATTTGATATTCTGGGCATTTTAACTCTGATAAGTCTTTGTTTATTATTTTTTTATTTGTTTATTATCTTTAAGACAATCTTCACTTAAGAAATGTCCCAAGATTGGAGAAGGAATCCTGTATTAACTCCGTCCACCCTTTAAATGCTTTCCTACACTTGAATTCTGAAGTCCTATTAATAATGTCTTCAAAAGAATTTCAGATTATTATTTGGTGAAATAGAATTACAAATACTGAAAAGATTTAAGATTTTGACAAAAAAAGAATTATATATTTTGGAGTTGATTGTCTTATTTGATCAGTTAAAGATATCAAAGAATTCTAATTACATTTCAAGTACTATTTGACTAAGTTTTTACTAGTTACTTAAGTAATAGTGAGGTTTTTTTGCATATAAGGATGATCCATTAGGTCCATTAGGAAAATGATGATTAAAATATATCAAGTATAAAGGAAAGGCATTTTAAAGATGAAAACTGAAGAAGAGGGAGTGTAAAGAGTCACATAGCCATAGGTGATGATATTTACAAAGAAGGAGTACCTTCTTGACACAAAAAGACAGCTGTATATATGAGCTCAAATCAGTTGTGACAGCAAAGACATGTCAGCTGCAAACCCAACCCAGACCAAATTCTAGCATGAGACTTGGTCCTGAATTTCATTTCTAACCAAGGACTTGGACTGTTTTCATTAAGAGTCCAGCCCCTGGCAAATCTATCATGTTCCAGTGGTATCTAGCCCATTTAAGAGCATTTGTGTACCACAGGGTGGCCTTGAAAAGGGGGAGGGTGAGTTGTTTATGAATGTACAAGCAAAGTGAACCTGAAAAGAGTGAGGGAAGGAGGGTGAATATGGTAAAAAAAAAAATGATATATGAAATTGTCAAACGACTAATAAAAATGTTACTAACAGTTGAAATACTATCACCAAGACACACACACACACACACACAGAGAGAGAGAGAGAGAGAGAGAGAGAGAGAGAGTTTAAAAGAATCTCATTTGCCATGGCATGAGAAACTGGGTTCTGGAAATCTAAGTGAGGGATTTAAAACGACACTCAGAAGTAAAATAAAGATAAGATCAGTTGAGCCTTGCAGTAGAATGACTACCAGCAGTCTGGATACATTATTTTGGAGGGTGACTCTCAACATGGGAGCAAGTTTCTCACTGACTCTTGTCTGCCCTTGAGACTCTTTTCCACGACTGGGTTGCCTTGTCTAGCCTTGATAGGACTTTTGCCATGTATTCTATCTTGTTTTGTGTTGTTTCTCTGCCTTCTCTCAGAGCCCTGTCCTTTTCTGAAAGGGAAACAGAGGAAGAGTGGATCGGGGGAGAGGGAGATGTAAGTGGGACTATGAAGAATAGGAGAGTGAAAGGGAAACTGCTGCTGGGATGTTTTTTGACGAGAGAATAATTTCCAGTTAAAACATTTATAATAAGATATATTTTGTTTTATTGTTCTCAAATTCAGGATTGAATCCACGTGTTACCTCTTTCTAATATTGCCCCATGCTTTGTGTATCCACAGCATTGGAAGCTCAACCCCAGAGGCTATTTTCATAACTGCTAGTGCTTTATGTATCTTGTTTGAGAGAAAGGTCCAACTCACTTTTCTTCTGAACCTGTTCTAAGATAATTACTAGGAATATCAAAGGGTACTTACACTGATTAAATTATCATAGTTATTTCTTATAATCAACAGTGTTTTGTGCTGAAAAATATAACTGGCAATCTTTTAATCACAAAGAATTTATAAAACAATGTAATATATTTTTTTATAAAGGTAACTATTGCTTTAGGCATTTAATTTTTGTGATTCAGGAAAGAAACTAGGGTTTTCACAAAGTTTTAAGGCTCTACATACTTTTAATCTGTATTTGTGTAGAGTCACACTCTTCTGCATTACGAACACATATCGAGAGTAAATTCCATACGAACAGTTGCAAGTCTTTTTATTGTGTCTCCTGCTCACATTGTGTTCCCTTTTATTTTTAGAAGTTTTAATCATGTGTAGGTATGCGTGTCTACATGGGTTATTATACTTAAGTGCTAATGCATGTGGAGGTCAAAGGATTAACTGCCCTCAAGTTGGAGGCACAGTGAATGGAAGCCAATGACTTAGTGATAGTAACCAAACTCTGGTCCTCAAGAACCACAGCAAGTATGCTTAACCACAAAAGCATCTCTCTATGCCCACTTGATATTCATTACAAACCATCTTAAAAGTATATATGTTATTGATTGTTTGCACTTTGTATGTTGGTATATATGCATGTATATTTGTATGCATGCATGTTGCATAATCACATATTCCTCACTCATCATACCTGTGAAGATCAAAGAACAACTTTAAAGAGTTATTCCCTCCTTTTATAGTTATATAAATAATCTGAATCAGTTGCAGCAGCCAATCTTCTGCAGCTAATTCTTTATTACTGAGTCATCTTGTAAGTCCTAAATGAATAAATGAATATTCTTAAATTAGTCCCACAATTTTTCAAAAAGAATTACTGTATACACATACAAACACACATATTGTATTATTAAAACAATCATATGTATGTATGTATGGATGTCTAGATATGCATTTATTTACTATGTATGGATAAATATTTTTAATTTTTCAGTATCTGTATATTTTATTTATTGAGCAATTTTCAAGATACTTCTTTTTTCAAACCACTTAAGGTCATCATGTTTTTACCTCATGTTTTTACACATCCTCAACCTGACCATTCTTTAGGATCCAAAAGTCTGTTCCATTTATGTAGCTGCCTCAGTTTGATCGAAGTGTGCACATCCATGAAAACAACCCTTTCTGGAGCTCCCAATGGCTATGTACAGGTGATCGCTTTTCTTTCCAAAGAAATATTCTGAGGCTTAGCAAGTGAATACCTTTTATATCACATCTTCTTGATTGATGCTGTAGTTCCAAGGTCTGAAAATAATGTGTTGGGTTAACACTTGATTTTCTTATTATAAAATATTAATGGCTGTTTGTTGATTATAACTGGCATTTCCTACAAGATAACTGTAAGAAAAACTGTGATAATATATACTTTTGAACCTTGAATTCTTTTCTCAAGATACATAAAAAGGCTTTATTTGCAGGGAAGCAGGAATTTAATCAAACGAGCCAAATCCCATGTCATCATCCGACTCCTCCTCCTCCTCCTCCTTCTCATCTTTCTTCTCCTCTGCTGCAGCAGGGGCAGAACCTGCAGCAGGTGCTGCAGAGCCAGGGGCAACAGAAACAACCACAGCCCCACCAGCAGGCACACTGGCCAGCTTGCCAACATCCTCGATGTTCTTTTCATTCAGCTCCCTGATGACCTTTTTGAGCCGGTCATTGTCGTCTTCGATGCCCAGGCTGTCTAGTATTTTCTTGATGTCTTTGGCGCTAGGAGAGGAGTTGCCCCAGAGGGCGGCAAGCAGGAAAGAGGTGACATAGCTTACGTCGGCTGCAGGGGACAGACCTCACACGTGCGACCTAGGCGACATCGGGCATCGAAAGGAAGATGCTGAAACTGAACCTTGAATTTTTATGGTCTTATCTCTTTTCAAACTTAATATAGAACTGAGGATACACCCTACTTATATTTCTCAGGGCTAAGATTACAGGATATACTCCTATAGTTAGTTTGATGCATACAAGACAAACACTCTGTTACAAATAACAATAGGTAACATATTACATCATTATGTTTTGGCCAAATAAAAAAATAAAATTTTGGAATGAAGAAATGATCCAGCACTTAAGAAAGCTTAGTGCTCCTGTGGAGGAGTCACATTTATTTACCTGTACCCAAGTTCAGCAACTCACAAGCCACTGTGACTATAGCCACACTGCATCTGACATCCTCTTCTGGCCTTTGTGAGAACTATATATACATTCATGAAAACATATACTTAAAAATAATAAATCTAGTCGGGCGTGTGGTGCACGCCTTTGATCCTAGCACTCAGGAGGCAGAGGCAGGTGGATTTCTGAGTTCAAGGCCAGCCTGGTCTACAAAGTGAGTTCCAGGACAGCCAGGGCTATACAGAGAAACCCTGTCTCGAAAAAAAAAAAAAAAAAAAAAAAAAAAAAATCTATTTTTTAATAAAAACAAGTAGAAAAAGTAAAATAAATGAGAATATAGCTAACATTTGCATGAAAGACAAGAACCATCCACTGTGAATTATAAGTGAATTATAAGACAGAAATGATATTTTTTCTAGTTAGCATTTCTGAAGAATTGATCATTTTTACTATGATTTGAAATAAATTATTAAATATCTCTAGAATATTTAGATTCACAAGTTATTCTAAACAGAGATATTCTATCTTGATTTCTTTTTATCTTTTGTGCTTATAGAAACAACATACAAAAATGATCTGAAACACAAAAGGCATGATTTTTATCCTAAATAATTATAATTTTATCTAGTAATTGCTAAGGTAATTCATATGAAACCCTTATATTCACAATTAAAGTTCTTCATTTCACAATATTTGTTGAAGATGTAATGAATTATTTAGAACATTTATAACCACAACAAAGTTGTATGTACAATACTCAAACTATCTTCTTATATAAGAAATCTTTTAATATGTTTTATAGAAAAATATATCAAAACTAACTCTGTGATGGAACTGAGGTTTAAGAGGAGATGACTGAACTGTATCATCTCCAGCAGGCAGACTATACAAAGTACTCCACCACACAAAATATTAACAAAACATAATTTTTTCAAAATTTATGAAATATTTTGAGAGTATTAAAATCTTTATCCATTAAAAAGAAAGGATTTAAAATAATTGAAATTATGCAAAGTATGATCTTTGATCACAATGTAACAAAACTCGAACACAATAACCTAGTTGTTGAACATTACTGGAAAACTTTGTAAGTTAATAATTTTAGTAATCGATAAGTCAAAGAAAATGCCTGAAAATACACATTAAAATATATAGAACTATATTATACAGATTTCAATACATGTCAGATCCACCCGAGGGAATGGAAAAAGGAATCTACACAGCTTTAAATATTTCTTCATAATAAATGTGAACAATCCAAATGATAACCCAGAGACCTCACCTGAAACAATTAGAATAGAAATAAAGGCCAATGAAAAAATAAAAGAGAAATAATACACTAAATAAATGAATACAATCTTATGCTATTCTGTTTATAAAATATTTTAAATAACAATAATAAATAAATCAAGGGAATAATATTTTTTTTCAAAACACTAAATGATAAATATAAGAATATTAAAGAAAGAAAAAAGATCAGCATATGAGGGAAACATATAACACCTATCTTTCTGGCCCTGAGTTACTTCACTCAGTCCTCAGTCCATTTTTTAGTCTCATTTATTTTTCTTTTAAATTGCATTCTTTCATTTTTAACAGATGAATATATATTTATAATATATTTGTAGCACATTTACATTATCAATTTATCTCTCAATGGACATGTAATTTGATCCCATTTGCTAGCTATTTTGAACACAGAAGAAATAACACATGCAATGTGTAGGTTTCTGTATGGTAGGATACAGATTTCTTTGGCTCTGCATCAGGAATGTTATAGCTGGGTCAGGTGGAATTTCTATTTTAACTTTTTGAGAATCTTCCATATTGACTTACATAATGGCTATAATAATTATGCTTATACAACAGTAAACGTGGCTTCTCTTTTGTCCATATCCATGTCAACATTTATCATTTGCTACAAGGCCCTTGGGTCATCTTTGAAAAGGAATTGTTAAGGCATGTAAGCACCAGATGGTGAGAAGGCCTTCTGCAAAATACTGCTACCCAGATTCGGCCATTGCAAAATTAATACTTCACATCCATGGAGACTTACAGAAGGCCTGCTCAAGACGTGGCACTTTGATATGCCATTATGAAAAGGAAAGACCCCCACTTACTATTGGGCTATTGGGAAATATTTAGTCACAGGGAAAGTAATTATCTTCAGTGTATTATCACAGGCACTAGCAAACCTCCCTAAATTCAGAGTCAATCAAAAAAAAATCTATTTTAATTGGTCAAAACTTAAAAAAAAAAAAGATGAAAATAGAAGGGGGACAGTTGTGAAGAATCAGTTCAATGAGACAGAGGGGGATAAGATAGTCTAAGGTAGCTATAACTGCAACACATTCTGTATAAATTTGAATATTTCATAAAATAATTAAGGATGTATGATAAGGAAAGCAAGGCAGGAAAAAGGAAGGAAGAAAGGAGGGAAGGATAAAAGGAGGAGAGAAAGAAAGGGCAGAAGGAAAGAATGAAGAAAGGATACAGATCATATGATGATAGTGATAGCAATACAAATCCATGAAAGTAGTAACGTTGAAACCAAAGGAGTATACATAGAAACACTTTCACATGCACATAATCAAGTCACATAAGTGTGCTTATATAACCAGTGAATGTTAAGGAAACTCATGGACTGTCACAATATTAATGCCCTTGAAATATAATACTACTTGTGTTGACTATACCTAGTTTCGTTCATTATATTTTTTACAGTTTCTTGTGCTTTGACAATGGCAGTAAACAGAGCATTGAAAGTGAAGGAAAGAAAAACAATTCTTTTCAGAGATGCTACTGGTGGAAAGGGAATGTAACTCATGCTATGCCACTTCTTGGCCTACAGTGTTCTTCCTTCATGACGGACAGAGCTGAAAACAAATGATAACAAAAAAAAAAAAAGATAATTATGACTAGACATTTGTCTGCATTAATGCAACTTGTAAGAATCTCTACAATTATCTGAAATGACAATCAAAATTATAAAAAATGTGATGGGTAGGGAAAGTGAGCCACACTGTGAGCACAGGAATAATTTGGGCTAGAAAATATTATTCCACATGCATAACCATGGAAAGCTGTGGTGTACCCATGAATATTGTATGCAAAGACAGTCCACAGGGTGATCTTTTCTCTATTGCTTTATTTTAAGATCTGAACACATTTTTATGTGTTTTTAAATATCAACATCAATGATTAAGTTTAAATTGGAAAGAGATAATCAAAGTCTCTACATCTGTATATATTTATCTATTGTAGCTACAAAAAAGATTCATTTTGTGAGCTGAAATCAAATATATTACTGAGATTGTGTTCATTCTAGATGCTGAATAAAAATATCCCTTGCCGTATCTAAGCATTCCAAGGAGACTTGTAGTCTCCGTCTGGCTATGATCACATCCCATGCTCTGCTTCTGTTTTCAAGATTTCTTTGACTCTAATATCATTTATTCTAAAGGAATTCTGTGATTTTATTGATACTATAAGGGTAAGCCATGTAGCTTCTCAGCTTGCCATTATTTATTCAGGTTTTTATGACACATAAATTTGCATAGGCACAAGATAATTAGGATTAAAACTGGGATATCTTTTAGGAGTACTATTCTATCTAGATCACAGATAAGATGATAATACATTTCTGTTCCCTACATAGTAATTCAAAATAACATCATTTCTGTGTCACCACTGTGAAATATATACATCATCTAAGTGCCCTCAGAAATTGGTAATATGAAATGTTCCATGTAGAAGATGTCTGTTGTAGATATATAGATCTAAAACAGAAAAAACCCACAAAAATCAAATAACAAAAACAAATAAACAACAACAACATGGTCCAATCATAACACCACAAAGTGAAGGGATAACTAGGCCTATGCTTATATTCTATAATGAATGGAAACTTCATGTTAAGAATTTTCTATTGTTATCCTTTGATAACATAATATATGAGCATGTAATCCAGCATGAATAGCATATGGAAATGCTATTGCAAATAGTAATAGTTCACATAGAATAATTTCACATTTCAAGTGCAATATGTTTAATAATTGAATAATGAAGTATTTTCAATATGAATGATGAATGTGATATCAGTAGTCATTAAAATTCAACCCTGTTAAATTATTTATAATTTGAATTGTAATTACTGAACTCAACTTTCACTTCAAGTGAACTACATCTTGGCTTCCTTTAAATGATAAATTGTTCTTCCATATTCCTCGGCATCCAACTTCTAAAATCAGCTGTGATTATCAGCAATCTTCTGGTCATGTTGCTAAAATTAATGATTTATGGTTTGGCTGTTTCATTCCATTCAAAATTTATAATATAGAGCAATGAAGCAAAAATAAGTCGCTGTTGTGCCATCTGTACTGTTGTGTAACAAATTTTTATAACTGGAGGCCCAGTCAACATGAAAACATGTCTGTCAGCCTTATATACCATCAGGCACATACCATACACTCCAGTAAAAACTTCTTTCAGGTGAAGATTTCACAATATCAGTTTCTTTTTTCCATTCTACTTTATGCCAGTGAATGTCCTCCAGGTAATTTTAGTTTTTAAGGTACAATAAAGACAACAGCAACAACATCTTGCTAGATTACTCGTGTTCTTGGTATTTCCAATAGACTCTAAGCTATAAGGAATCCTGCATCATTTCAATGTTTTAAACAGAAAAATAGAGCTAAAGTCACTTACAGCACTTTTAAATCAGATAACCCTTTATATGTAAAAACACTTTTTATAATATATACTTAAGAATTTAAGGCATATACAAACATCTGATTCAAAAGGTAATTGAGAAATTCATAAATTATTCCCCTTCAGCTTACTCTCCTCACTCTCCCTTTATGCAAGACTGTAATAATCTTAGTTATGAAATATTTTTATACTAGGACTCTCCCTATCAGACTAGAAAATAAGTATAGTTATCTAGGGAAGTACAAATGAATGACTATTTTCTTTTCTCAAAGCACATGGTTTATTGTTATGAAAGAGGAGATGGAAAGATTTTAAAAGTCAGAGGTGATGGAAGACTGCAAGCAGCAAGCGTTTTCCAGATGCATCATGGCAGTTTCATGGATGAATTCACATTCCATGCACCATACCTGCATGATCTTGACCAGGAATTGATAAGACACCATGCACAAGAACTGCAGAATCTTAACCCTTACAAGGTCTCAGTATAGAGTAGGGAGGAGAACATGAGCTTCGACCAGCATCTGCTCATGGCAATTGGCTACTTCATAAGAACATTTTTTTATTCCTCAAGTTAGTAGTGTATTATCAGTGAACAACTTAAGTAATTTTCAATAGAAGGCTCATTGCTCAGTATTTTAAAGAAATATTTAAATCTAACAGAAAACATGGTAGGGTATTCTCACCTTTGTAAGGAGGTAGAACTAAATTATGATTTATTAACAGAACACTCCTTCGCTGTTTTATTTTTATTTTTATTGCTTTATTTTTACCATTTTTCCTTCTCTTTGATTTTGTCTTTTGTCTTTTCTCCTCTCTTTATACCACTCTCCCCTTCCAAATCTTTTTCCTGTACTTTCTTCTGCTTTCTCCTATGTTTATTTTCTCTTTCATCCTTTCCCCTGCATTTCCTCTCCTTTTCTCAGCTCAAATATATAGTCTATTTCCCATAAATTAAGACATAGAAGACAAACCAAAGAAACAGTTCTGCTTAATTCTAGCTTAGGAAATTAGACAGTTTACTAAAATTAATTGTAGAAACTACTTACAGGACCATCGATAATGCAAATGCAGGTCTACTACCAAGACTGCATATATTATAAAATTGTATTTCTGTTACATGCAGAGACTTCTATGAAGCATTTTATCTTCTTAGAAATATTTATTTTTTTCATATCCTTCTCTGACAGATGTTCCCATCCTGTGAGTCATGACCCTTCTGGAAGTCTTACATATTAGATATCCTGCATATCAGATATTTACATTTCAATTCATATCACTAGAAAAAATACAGGCATAAATTATTTAAGTAATATTTTTATGCTTGCAACTCCTCACCACAACATGAACAACTTTATTAAAGGCTCATAGCATTAGCAAAGTTGTGAACCACTGTTCTACAGGGCATTGTGAACCATACATTTTAGAAGTTCCCAGGGCCAGTTAAATTTTTATTACTTCTTGAGTTTTATAAGCCTGACTTCTTCCTCCAGAAGGCCTTCATTATTATAGCTATAGGGTATTTTTTATCCTCTAATATCTCTAATTTAATTTAAACAGAAGTAAAATGATCTATACTTTTCAATAGGATATTTTCATAAGGTGTGTGACAATAATCAATTTCCTTAAGTTCATTAACTTAGTGGTGAGTGTCTATAGATAAATTTATATGTATACCAATCAATTGTTATATAAGCCTATCTGCTTATCATCTATAAAGATACTAAGTTGCCCTTAGAGTATTTAAAATAACCATCGTAATCATCTTTTGTTACAGAGACATATGCCTACACATATATAATAAATGTTAGACTTATGCACATCCTCAACAATAAAGAAAAAATTTCCATTACTGCATGTGCTTTTAAAAGAATGACTTGTGGATTTTGTCTATATCTTATTTTACAGTTTTTATATAACTTCCAAAAAAACAAGGGAAAATGAGTATTTGGAGAGTGGAAATTAGAAAAGCAGACCTCTGGAGAGATAGCTCTGCAGTTAAGAGCACTGGTTACCCTTCCACAGGTCCTGAGTTCAATTCACAGCCACTACGTGGTGGCTATTAAACATCTTTAATGGGATCTGAGGCCCTTTCTAAAGACAACAACAGTGTTCCTATATACATAAAATCAACGAGTCTTTAAAAAGATGATGTAATTATTTCTAAAAAGGACAAGAGAGACAAAGAAATAGAAAGAGAGAGAGAGAGAGAGAGAGAGAGAGAGAGAGAGAGAGAGAGANGAGAGAGAGAGAGAGAAAGAAAGAAAGAAAGAAAGAAAGAAAGAAAGAAAGAAAGAAAGAAAGAAAGAAAGAAAGAAAGAAAGAAAGAAAGAAGGTAGAAAACAGTTTCTTATTAGGCTGCCTCTTTTGTCCTACAAAATAGGGCACATTGGATTAACAATTTTTTTACACCTTCATTTCTTACTCTCTTTTCAAAATTGAATATGAGCCTCATAAAGAAGGGCCACCAACAAGGAGACTATGCCAGTTACCATACTTATTTTGAAGACACAAGACACAGATGTTAATCTATTTAAAAATATTTGCTTGATATAATTAGCAAAAGATCAGACAGCTTGTCCTTTGAGAGCAGTTAACAATTGAAGCTAATTGTATGGTTATACATGTTTGTTCCTGACACAATATGAGTCCTATATATCCTTACACAGTTGAAATACAAGAAGACCACCTTAAATCCAAATTTATAAAAAATAAGAGAAGCCTTTAAAGAGGAAATGAATAAATGTCTTTCAAAATACAAGAAAATACAATTAAACAGGTGAAGGAAATGAAGAAACCACTCCAAGAGCTAAGAATGAAAATAGAAGCAGTAAAGAAAACAAATACTGAGGCAATCCTGAAGATGGAAAACCTACAAAAGAGATCAGGAACTATAGATGCAAGTATCACCAACAGGATACAGGAGATGAAAGACAAAATCTAAAGCAAAATTGCTAGATCAGAATACAGAACATCCAAGAAATCTGGGACACTATGAAAAGACCAAACCTAAAAACAATAGGAAAAGAAGAGAATTCCCAGGTCAAAGGCCCAGAAAAAATGTATTCAAAAAACCATAGGAAAAATTCCCTAGCCCAAAGAAAGAGATAAAGAAACAAGCTAACAGCGCAGCTACTGTATGGTGGGAAAAACTTTGAAACACTGGGTGATTCAAAAAATGCTAGTGCCCAAGCCTACTTCTTCATTCAAAAATAATTTCATGTTTGTAACTGAGAACTAGAAGCACTATGAGTCTTCACTATTTTCTGATGCTTCAGAATAAACTGTATTTCTTCTGATAGTTTTAGCTTCCAGCATTGGATGTGCTAGTCAGCGTAGTGCTGGACTGCTCTCCCTGGTGGTGTGGGTGTAGGAGAGTTGCTCGTGTGGCCAGCTCACCTATCTCCAGGCAAAGATCCAAGGTTTAGAATTGGCCCACCTCAGCCTCTACCTGATCTTCTGAAGCATGTGAATGGAGTGGTCTTGCAGACCCAAAGCTGTAGGATCTCAAAGACATAGGAAAGAAAAACACAAGACATCCAAGAATATTCCCCATGAGGATATAGTATAGATAGTGAGATAGTGTAGTAGAAGCCAGAGGTTTGAAAATTGATGTGTGGACAAAAGGGTATACTGTGAGACATATTCTGAGATGCTACAGTTTTCATGACAAGTTTTGTTGTTGTTGTTGTTGTTGGTTTTTTTTTTTTTATTCTATCTTATTTTATTTTTTCTTAAGGGAGGCAGAGTTGCAAGGGCAGAGGGCAGAGGCGAAGGGAAGGGGAGATGATTAGGTACAGAGTGAAAGACTCACAAAGATTCACACACAAAAAAAAGAAGCTTAAAAAAAAATATGAAGCTGGGCAGTGGTGGCACACACCTTTAATCCCAGCACTTGCAAAGCAGAGGCAGGCAGATTTCTGAGTTCAAGGTCAGCCTGCTCTACAGAGTGAGTTCCAGGATAGCCAGGGCTATACAGAGAAATGCTTTCTTGAAACAAACAAAAAGTAAAAATTAAAATAAAATAAAATAAAAAAGTAAAGCGTGACTCTTCTAAAACAATAGAAACTACTACCACTATCCATGGTTGTTTCCCAAAATTCGTGGATTAAATTTTATTGGTGAGTCCAACACATATGTAGACAACAGGCATTAGGAGAATCAAGTTGGAGTTGATACAGCAGACGCCTTCCTGAGTAACAGCGCGCCTAGTCTTCTACTGTATATGTAAACTGCTAAGTAAGAAAAGCAGTCAATAATCCCACATACCCAGGTGTAAAATGGGTAAATTATGATATGGCCAACCATGCCACAGTGATTGTTTTATTGTGGAAAAAACTGTTTCATTGGACTTAAGGTCCCTCAGTAATAAGAATCCATACCTGGTAATGTAAACGTGATAAGATCTTCAGGTTTAAATGGCTTTGTGCATAGGTACTAATGGAAATTTCATGACTTTATAATTTTGTAAACAAATGGGTTATTCAAATAATGATTTGTGTAGGATAAAACATTTGTCTTTTGAATAATCACATCATTGCAGAATATGCCATTTTAGTTAATGCAACACACAAAACCCCATTTTTTAAATTATAGAAATTTATAAGCAGTAAAATAGAACAGGATTAAAATTGATATTACTAATATCATTATTTCCACAAAATTATAACATATGCTCTCATGGTTGCACATATCTAATAAGCAGAAGGAACATATATTTTCTTTCAGGTGTGCAGAGAACGATCACATGAAAGTCCTCTTGAATGCCTCTTATTTATTGTGTATTGATTAGACTCTTTTCTCTGTCTTCTTTTATTAGATTAATTATCAACCTTATGTAATGACTTAAGAGAAATTTCTCTACCATATAAAAAATTGTGCATATGAAAGATCTCCTGATGGTCTGAGTTTTAATGATGGTATTTCAATTAGCATAATTGTCTTACTGTAAGAAATGTCTTTACAGAAAACATAAATATTATGATTCCCAGCATGATGATGTCATAACACCTATAAATACCAGGGAAGAGAAATATATCCTCTTAAAATTAAGAGTTTAAAGTTCTCTTGTGGATATCTTCCAGTTGAAGATGGGTATGCATATTTCTTCTTTGACTGCATAAATTGGAAATCTAAGATTTCTGGAAGGTGTTAGAAAAACTCTTAGATATCTGAATTTCATGATTAGCAATCTGGCCTAATTTTTTGTGCCAAGTGACTATTAGAAAGTAGAAGTTATACTAAAAGATAACACCTCAATGCCATAATCTGAACTAGGGTTTACTAATTCCATATTTGAAAATAAAACAGAATATTTATATAAGACAATAATGACACAATAATGGGGTCTGAAGGAAGGGTTATAACATTGAATGTGATAATATTCCTCTGATTTAGAAGACATGGTATTCTTTGCCATAGGAGAATTGTTGAGGAAACAACTGTTTGGTGGATAATCTTTCTTCATATTTTCTAGTAGATGTGGATATTTTCTGAAATTTTTCTTAACATTAATATTTATGATAATTTTTGTTTTGCAATGTCATTATTAATCTGTCTAAATCTTTAAGTATTAAGTAAATCAATGTCATGGTTTCTTTCGTTATTTAGTACTTCACTCTAATTTGCATTATGAGTATATGGTGGTTATGTACAATCCGTGAGAAACTGTCTTCATGGTTACCTGCTCCAGTTCATGACTGATTCATAGATGTTGAGGTATTGCAATATGTGTTTATGTTAACAAATTGTATTGGCAGCTCTCTATAAAAGAACTGTTAGTCACAGATCAGTAGATTATCTTATGTTCCATTTAATGAAGCACTACTTCAGATTGTCATATTTTGAATATATAAGAAAGCTAATTCTAAACTTAGGGCCTTTATTTTTTGAGGAATATAATTAAAATATGGATTTTGCAAAACTGTAAGGTTTAGTGAAAGGTTAAATCTCTGCTTTGCTGGTTACATAAAAGTTTACACAATGACTGTGTGTTTGTCCATAAAATTATAAAATATGGCAATTAATGACTTTCTGATTGGACTTAGGGTTTGTCAATATAAAACACATATGGCTGACATTGTAAAACTTCCCAATGACTTGAGGTTGAGGATCTTACAGTCCCCAGGTATGATTCTATGACTGTTATTCTGCTAAATTCACACTGTATCAAACTTTCCCCTAAATTTGTATCTCTACCACCATAGATTAATGTAAATTTCAGATGCGATCAGATGTGGTATGTGCAGTGCATAGTGGTTAATGTAGGAACTCACAGCAGATAAAATGGAGAGATTACATCACCATTTACTGCTCAGTCACAAATGGAATGCCTATAATCTTCTTACCTGCTTTAAAAGCCTCAGGGGTCATGTAGGAAGACATAATGAGAAAACTGTGAGATCTAAGTGTTTGGGAGGTTCAGAACAGAATATTATCTTCTGAATATTACAAAACCAATGCACTCATAAATGTACAGCAACTATTGCTGCCCAGATGAGATCAAGAGAGTCATCACTCTAACAGAAGGTTGGGAGAACCATATGCTCAACCCACTCCCCAGTAGCCCGGTGTTGTTTGTTTTTGAGGAAGATGAAGTTAGTTTTCTACAGTTCCATGCTGCAATGGCTAGCCTCACAGTCATGAGTATTTGTACATCACAGATTGATTGTGATGGGTTATTGGGGTGGGTTGAAACAAAAGTCTGAAGAAGATATAAGTGAAAAGTAGGTATTAGAGGAAGAGTGGTGGGTAGACGTGATAAAATATGTAAACAGAGATTCTCCAAGTATTAAAACATAATGATAATTTTGAATAGGATTTGTTTTCAGTTTTATTTTCTTTTACAGTTGTAATAAGGCATCTATTTTAAAATATACAGATCTTACATATACCTGAAAAGAATCAGCTAGGAAAGTATATCTGCAAAGTCAGCAGTTCCTCTAATGTTTACATACACTATAGACAAGAGGAGGTTCCTCTTATTCACATATGGACCTGTCCCCAGGTTGCATTTCTAAGTTTAGGTGACTTAGGATATGCATCTGGAAGAAAATTGAAAGAATGTAGATTCATGTATGTGTGGAGTCACTAAGGTCAGAATTACCATACAATTATATGAGAGAAAATATCATACGTTAAGTAAATTTCAGTAAATGTATTTGCTGGGACATAATATAAAATAATATAAAAATGCATAAATCTCTTTTTCTTCAAGTTATTATTATATCTGTGTCCAGTGTTTTGAGTGTGCATGCATGTATGTGTGCAAAGATGAATGGAAACCCAAAGCTGAAATCAAATGTCTTCTTCTATCCCTTGTCACTTATTTGTTGTTTCAAGATTTCTGGTTGAACATGAAGTTCATCATTTCCAGATGGTCAGCTTGCCAGCTTGTCTTGTCTCTGATTCCAGAATGATGACATTACAGGGAGATGCCACAGTTAGCAGGGTTTCATGTGATATTTAGTGATCCAAACTCTATTCCTTGAATTAACATCATAAACACGTTCCCAAGGAGGTGCCTTACCTGCCCTAATTCTATGTGTTTTCTTAAATATGTATTTAACTTTTTGTGTATGTCTCTATGAGAGTGTGTGCGCACGTGCTCACACACACACACCATATTCATACAGTGTCTGAAGGATGTCAGGAAAGGTGTCTGGTCCTCTGCCTCTAGAGTTATAGAAGGTTTTGAGTTCTTATGTGGGTAGTGGTAATGAAACCTGGCTTCCCTACAAGAATAGTATGTGTCCCTAAACACTTGGTTATCTCTCTAGACCCCATTTAGTTGTGTGCATGTGTGTGTGTGTGTGTGTGTGTGTGTGTGTGTGTGTATGAATAAAATACATTGCAATAAATATATCTGGGCTCCTGTGGGGAAAATCAAAAATCTTTCATGGAAAACTAACATTGTAACTTATGGGAAAGACAACTAACTGAATAGTAAATTTTATTATTCTGGAGCAAATATAATAGTGCCACATTATAGCATTCTTTTTCTTGAAGCAATATTTTAACAAAGTAATTAAGCCTGATTTCAATAACTTAATCTGAAATTTCATCTCTCCATGTCAGTATTGAATTCAGTTACATTCCTGATCCCTTTGACGCTTACCAGAAAAACAAAACAAAACAAAATGAGTTTAAATAATTTTCAAGAAATCAGACCTCTGTCTATTTCATCCTGTTTCTTCTGGGCTCATGGGAAACTGCTAGGCTTGTCTGTGCTGTACAGAACTTCTGAAGGTTGATTTATTTTTCATCCCTAGATATGTCCTTGTGTGAATTGGGCTCTGTTGGCTACAACTACCTGTTGAATCACTCCTGCATGTTGTTCTAGATGAGTAAGCCATTACTTTGTGACAGACAGCATACTCTCATCTTTTCTTTATTCTCTTGGTTCTGGAAAATCTTCCACACAGGTGCTCTTGGGTACGGCCCAAGGATCATAACACTATCAGGCTACATATCTGTGGGGCAACTGGCTGAATGCTTTTCTCTGTTTTGTAGTTGCTAAACTTACTTTTGCCCATGGCCACACTAGCTGCCTGTGACTAGAAGGACTTTCTCAGTTCCCACCATCTATCCTGCCTATCCTTGCCTGGTCCCTAAATAGCAGGTGCTTCTGAGGCACTTGCCTGACTCAGCTGTTAATGATTGTACATTATCAATAAGCTTTATGAGATAAAGAATCATAATGGCAAACCCTCACTGGACTACATTTCTCTCCATAGAATGCTTTTTTTAGGCTTATTACTGTGTCGTGTTCCACTCATTTTAATTCTATAAAAAGTATTTTAGAAGCTTGGTCAGCCCTGGGACATGGGGAGAGGGGTCACCGGGTGGTTCCCACATGAGCAGGAGCCCTTAATCTGGTTTGTGGCTAGAGCACAGGAAGGCCTTCAGGTGGGAGGTTAGATGTGGCTCTTTAGAGGAAAGCCTATTCTTAATATTGTCATAAGAAATCCTTGCAAACTCACTCAGCTATTTTTTTTCTTGCACAACACAGAAAGGAATGGATGGAATATATATATCTCCATAATTTCCCTCTTGGGTAATTTAAAACAACCAAATTCACAATTTTTTTTCATAAGTTGTCGGGCAGTGTGCATGGGGGGATAAAGGGGGTGGGAGAGAACCCACATCCAGTCAGACACCAGAGACTGCCACATGCTCTCCATTGGGCCCCAGGTGAGCGTCTGGCTGTGACAAGCCACAGAATCCCAGTCTGTGGGGGTGGGGGTGGAGAGGGAGCATTGTGAGGTCTTTGGGCCTCACAGAGGCCAGAGATGAGTGGTTCTAGATCTTGGGCATCTCAGGACATTGCTGGACACCTTGGAAGTCCTGAGAACAAAGTGGGGCCCCAGGGCAGCTCCATCAGCCCTGGGGCCGAAGGGAGAAGAGGGTATGGGGAGAGAGGGCACTGGGTGGTTCCCACGTGGGCAAGAGCCCTTAGTCTGGTCTGTGGCTAGAACACAGCAAGGCCTTCCAGCAGGAGGTTAGACATGGCTTTTTAGAGGAAAGCCTATTCTGTCATTCAAGCAGAGAGGGTCTCCATGAGCAGAGATCTATGGTTTTAGAGCTCTATTGTAGAAAGGCAAAGAGAAAGAGAGAAGGTAGAAAAGGAGAGGCCAGCCAAGGCAACGTGGAGAGAAGGGGGAAGGGAGAGGGAGAAGGAGAGCTAGAGATAAAAATGAGAGGTAGGCGCTTAAGGGGGTGGGGGGGGAGTGAGCAGCCACTTTTATAGTGGGCTGGCTATCTTGCTGTTGCAGGGTAGCTATGGAGAGGAGCATACCTGGCTACTGTCAGGCAACTTTGAGGGTGGAGTCTAGCCAGAACGCCAGGAGCTTGGAACTTTGCCTGTGTGACTTATAGTCACAGAATTATGGAGTTGGAGGCTCTGTGGTATTAGGCGCCTGTGTGTCTGGGAGCATGGTTCACTGTTCCCTGCTTGTAGAGTTTTTACTGGGACTCTGGAGTAAGTCTCACTTGACCACAAAACAAGCTGCCTTTCATGATCCCAAAATGAATTATCTTAACATCCCCTCCCCCCCCCAAAAAAAACAAAATCCAAGTAAAAAACAAAGAGATCTTAAACATTTGTGAAATACTTGAAATGCAGTGATGGGAAAAACTCAGACTCAGCCCCAACTGAGATCCCTCATTTCCCGAACTGTGCACGTTCTGCCTGTGAGCTGAAGCCTCTGTGAAACAATGGGAAGAGTAAGAACTTTAAGATGGTGAGGCCTTAACTCAAATTCTACTCCACATATGCAGCCTCCAAGCCAACTCATGCAGGCCACTCATCTTCTCTTTATTTCCCTTATGTATAGGCTGAGAGATAAGAATAGAAAAATGAGGAATATGCCTGCATGCCTTTACGATCTTACTAAAGAGCACCAATTATGACTTATCACATATTTAAAAATTATCTAACATATTTGACAAGTTGTTTTAATAAGAAAATAACAAAATGCTATGTTTAAGCAATGTAGGGGGTTTGCCAGTGTGAAAAGATTAACACCTTAGAATTACTTTGACTCCTTTTTGCCATTCTCTCTATTACCCAAATGTGCTATTCCAGTGTCTGATACCATTCTTCCACTGATGAATGAAAGAAGAAAAATGTAGCACATGCTTAATTACTTCATAGACAAATGCTAAAAGGAATCAGAAGACATCTTGTCATAAACATCAGATTAGCCAGACATGGTTTATGTGACTTTTCTAGCAACAAAAGCCAATAGCTATTATACTCAGCTGGTGGATCACAGGACTTACCCAAATTCTTTTAAAGGAAAAGGACGAATCTTGTTGGGCAATTAGGATTTTTTGCTTCACTAATTCCTGGTTTTCTTCACTGTTTTATCCCATTAATTGACAAAAAATAACTTTGGCGTAAAAGTTACAATGTCTTTCTCACTTTAGTACTTCTATATTTTGTATACTCACTAAAGTTATAATATTAGTGATATTTTCTTTATGTTATGTGCTATGAATGGTGGCTTTTACCAATAGTGAAAGATTTACATTATATGGCTTTATTATTCTTAGAAAAGTTTTACACTGATCCATCTGATTTTGGTCAGCCTTCTGACAGTGCTATTGGCAGTAATCTGTATGCTGCACTTAAAATAATGAGGAAAATACAGTCTAATGAACTCTGCTTAATGAATCACCACATTATGTTTTGTCGAGTTTTCCCACTCAACAAAGTAAGGAAAGAAAAACAAAATTATAAACAAGAAAACAATTGCAGCTCAAATAATCCTTAAAGGTTCTGTCCCCCTTTATGTTTTTTTTTTGGATATGCAGCAATTATCCTATTATTCTTTCTGCCCTGTACATGTTTTGTTTTGTTTTAGTTTTTTGTTTGTTTTATTGCAACCTACTTTTATTTTTTTTATCAATTTTTGTTTGTTTGTTTGTTTTTTGTGACAGGGTTTCTCTGTATAGCCCTGGCTGTCCTGGAACTCATTCTGTAGACCAGGCTGACCTCGAACTCAGAAATCCACCTGCTTCTGCCTCCCAAGTGCTGGGATTAAAGGCGTGTGCCACCAATGCCCAGATTTTTTTTTTAATCAATTTAAAATTAGATATTTTCTTTATTCACAATTCCAAGGTTAATCTCTTTTTTGTTTCCCCTCTGAAAACTCTCTTTCCCATTACCCCTCCCCCTGCTCACTAACCTATCCACTACTGATTCCCTGACCTGGCATTCCCCTACACTGAATAGAGCCTTCACAGGACCAAAGGCCTCTCCTCTTACTGATATCTTACAAGTCCATCCTCTGCTACATATGTGGCTGGAGCCATGGGTCCCTCCATGTGTACTCTTTGGTTGATGGTTTAGTCCCTGGGAGCTCTGGAGTTACTGGTTGGTTCATACTGTTGTTCTTCTTATGGGGCTGCAAACCCCTTTAGCTCCTTCAGTCCATTCTCTAGCTCCTACGTTGGGGATCCTGTGCTCATTCCAATGGATGGCTGTGAACATCCACTTCTGTATTTGACAGGCACTGACAGAGCTTCTCAGGAGACAGCTATATCAGGCTTCTGTCAGCAAGTACTTCTTGGTATCCACTCTAGTGTCTGGGTTTGGTAAGTGTATAGGGAATGGATGCCTAGGTTGGACAGTCTCTGGATGGTCTTTCCTTCAGTTTCTGCTCCACACTTTGTCCTTGTAGCTCCTGTTTGGGTATTTTGATCCCCCTTCTAAGAAGTAACAAAGTATCCATATTTTGCTCTTCCTTCTTCTTGAGCTTCTTGTGATCTGTGAATTGTATCTTGGGTATTCTGAACTTCTGGGCTAATATCCATTTATCAGTGAGTGCATACCACGTGTTCTTTTGTGATTGGGTTACCTCACTCAGGATACTTTACTCCTTAAAGGAAACTTCACAGCCCATTTTCCAAAATTAATAGACACAGACTCATTTCCACTTGTATATGGTACATGTTCTATGTTCTATCAGGGCATAAACTGGGTTTTGCATAAATACATGTATATTGATAGTTTAATCAAGCATATGGTAATTTAAAACACATCAAACTATGTAATATTCATATTTTATGTGTAGTCATTATTTTTGTATGCATATGTGGTGTGTGTTGGACATATATGTACATAGATTTATATTTTTGTGGCTTTTTGTATGTGTGTTCCCACACAGAGCTCAATGCTCGATGTTGAATGTCTTTTCTAACCTTTCTCTGCACTATATATAGAGAACACTTATCTCACTTGAACCCAGAGCTTATTCAGTGACTCAGCTAATCTAGCAAACCAGCTTAGCTCAGGATTCCTTGTTTCTGCCTTCTGATCAACAATATTGGCTGCTTCATGTAACAGGCATTTAAATGGGGCTGGGATCTAAATTCTAATTTGCACCCCATATGACAGATGCTTTACCTCTGTGTCATCTGTCCACCTCTATATTCATTCACAATCACAAGTGCAGATAGAGAGAGGGACTTGTGAGGTAAAGTGGACAGGGTGGGGGGCAGTGGGGAATAGAGTGGAACCTGATCTGCTATTGGGTGAGGGAAAAGAACTGAAGTCCTGAGGGTCAGCAGAAAGAATGTATACAGGCAACCTCAGGAAAGAGGAGGTTGAGGGAACCCCCCAGAATGCACGAGAGACCTGAGAGGTGAGAAACTCCCAGGACTCATAGGGAGGGACCTTAGATGAAATGCCCAACAGTAGGGAGAGGGAACTTATAGAGCCAACCTCCAGCAGGAAGACAAGACATCAAATGAGGGATGGGGTTGCCATCCCACAGTCACAACTCTGACCCATAATTGTTTCTGTGTGAAAGAGTTACAGGGATGGAAATGGAGAAGAGCCTGAGGAAAAGACAGTCCAGTGACAGGACTGTGGGATCCAGATCAAGGGGAGGTCCCAAGGCCTGACACTATTACTGAGACTATGGAATGCTCACAAAAATGGATCTATCATGACTGCCCATCGAAAGACCCAAAAAGCAGCTGAAAGAGTCCTATGCAGTTATTTACACCCAACCCATGGACAGAAGGAGCTGACCCCTGTTGTTAAATTAGGGAAGGCTGAAAGAACCTGAGGAGAATGGTGATAATGTAGGAGGACTATAAGTCTTAATTAATCTTGACCCCTGAGATCTTTCAAACACTGGACCACCAAACAGATAGCATACACCAGCTGATATAAGACCCGTAACACATATACAATAAAGGACTTCCAGTTGCACCATTCAGACATGGTGTAATTAACTCTTAAGAGACTGGTGGCCCCAAGGAGTTTATAGGTCAGGTTGTGGAGGGGGGGCATCCACGTGGAGATGGAGTGAGGAGGATTTGTGAGATGTGTAGGAGTCAGAGGGTAGATGGGGAAGGCCAGGGAATGGAATATGGAGTGTAAAAAACTGAATTACAAATAAAAGAAAAAGAAAAATATATTCATGGCATACTCATCTTGATCATTTATTTGTTTCTTTTTTAATGTTAATTATTCTGTGGATTAATGTATGAATTGAAATTTACAGCTTCAAACATTTTGTCAGTTATTGAATTCTTTTACATTCCTTTGCTGAAAATTGAGCCCAGGACCTTATTAACTCCAGCCTAGCACCTTTACACTGAACATCCTTTCCCATGTATGTAAAATATTTGTTTTTATTTATATACATGATTTGCCTGTATATGTCTATGAATCATGCTTGTTCATTGTCTGCAAAGGACAAAGAAGGACATGATATACTCTAGACTATAATGTAAAGATGGTTGTCAGTTACCATGCAAATCCTGGTAATGAAACCTGGGCTCTCTGCAAGAATAAAGCATGCTTTTAACTAGGGAGCCATCTCTCCAATCCTCATTTAATTTATTTGACATAGTAAAAATTTGAGGTTTATCCATGGTTTGCTTTTTCTAAATATATAATATTTATAATTTTAGACAGTATTCAATTTTACATGTTCATTGGGAAATTTTTACTCATTCAACATATAAACATTTATTCTTTTTCCCACTTTTTGTAACTACAAATAATGTGAACATTTTTACACACATATAGGGATAATTTTTTTCTCTTCATAGTTAAGGTGATTCTGTCATGTTAAATTCCATTTTTTTTAAATATAATCACAGTTTTCTTGTGAGAATATGGCTCTATCCTGAGTGTTGACTGGAATGCTGGTGATTTTTCTTTTTTAGTTCATAGTGTATTCTTCTTTATTTGTGTGGAGACAACTTATCACAGCCTTATATTTTTATATGAAAATAATTTATAAATAAGACTGCCTTCAGACATTTCTTCAACTCAGTTGTCTATAAAAAAATTCTTAATTTTCTACCACTTGAATATACAGAACCATTTTGCATCAATTAATATTTTAATTTTATTAATCTCCATATATATATGTATAATATAGCATCACTTATTTAGCTTTTTAAAATTTTTTTCAATCATTTTTGTGTATTCTTTATTGTTAAAATATATGGGCATCTATAATTTCAGCACTTCTAGAAGGAGACTAGTGAGATAAAGGAGCCCTCTGATCAGGGAGCCTACACTAAATGCAGGATGCATGTTCAGTGACAGGAGTTGTCTCCACAAACAATCAATCAAACAAACAAACCGCAGCAACAATAAAACAAAAAGCAAGGCCAAGAGTGACTGTGATAGAGACATGATATTGATCTCTTGCCTTCATATATATATATATGAACTAAATACATGTGTGTGTGTATAAAAATCAACATCACAAAACACACACATACACACATACACACACATATACACACCAATATAATTTGGTTTGTTTCATCCAAATTATGATGTTTCTTATAGTAGAAATAATTTTTAGTAATAATATAAATGTTGTAATATTTTTCTATTGAAATCCTAAACAATTCTAGTAAGTTTCTGGATTTTATCACATTTATAGAAAATCTCTTTATTTTAAAGTACAGAAAAATTGTATTACTTTCAGTCAAATTGAAAACAAACAAACAGAAAACAAAACAGGCTAGAATGATGTCTTATTGTTTATGAATGAAAACTGACATACCAGAGGACATGAGGTCAGTTCAGAGCACCCACATCAGATATTTCTGAACCTCGTAAATCCAGATTCAGGTACCCTGATGCCTGTGCTTCCCTGAAAACTTGCACTGATATGCAAATAATCAACCCGATGTATATTCATATAATAAAAAAATAAGATAAGTATTTTTTTGTGGGCCCAGGCACATATGTAACAGAGGACTGCCTTTTCTGGGCTCAGTGGAAGAGGATGCACATAATTCTGTAAAGACTTGATGCCCTAGGAAGCAGGATGCTGCCAGGGGTTTGGTAGGGATGTGTGGATGAGCAGAGGAGCACTCTCTCAGATGTAAAGGAGAGAGAGGATGGAGTGAAGAAATCAGGGAGTGGGGATAGGAAAGGAAGTCAACATTAGCAATGTAAATAAATAAAACACTTTTAAAAAGAAAGGCAAAAATGCACTCGCATATTTTGACTTCACACACATGACTTCTGAATGAAAACTGAATGATCACACTAGAACATTTTCACACTTTTTTAGACATACTACAGGGTTTTGCCTTTCATTCATAAGTTTCAGTCTGGCTTGCATTCATAAACTTCTACAGATAAAGAACGGTGATTAGTATGATTAATTTGTTGAGCATTTCTATCAGAAGAGGTGGCTGAATTTTGTTACTTTGTGTTTTCAAGTATGCTGAAACAAATATTTATTTATTTATTTACTTACTTACTTACTTATGAGCTTTTACTGGGATAAATAATATAACTTGATTAAATGCAGCAATTTTGCACAGCCAAAATATGTTTTAACTAAATTACACAGTGCAGTTATATATATGTTAATGAAATTTAATGTGATTTTGACCACCTTTTATGTCGGATCAGGAAGTGAAGTTTTCTTTTTGATTTTTTAATTATATTTGCTTGGTCTTATGTAAACATGTTCACCTGCAATATATTTCATGTAATATCATATTAATTCTGTACTCATAGAATGAGTTCAGTGGATCTCAATTTTCTGGTAAAATTAGAATCACTAATACTATCCTTAAATATTTAATAAAATCTCACAGTAAAATCTTGTCAGCCTACACTATTAATCATCAGTTAATGACTTCTAAAATAGGAGATAAAGTCTTTTCAGTGATGAATCCTCTGATTGGTCAGACAATAAGGATACACATATGGGAAACTCTTAACAGGCACAACAGGTTACATTTTTATTTTTACACACACATACATACTGGGATGCACACACACACTCACATATGCACTCACACATACACACACACTAAATATATATTATATATATATACTTGATATATATATATATATATATATATATATATATATATATATATATATATATGGATAATAAAGAAGAGGCCATACAGCTACAAAGATGTGTTGATGTGAACAGGAGAAATAAAAAGAGCTAATATAGCATGGAAATAATGCATGTACAGTACTCATATATAAAATTTTTAAAAGCACAGAAACACTTTTTTGGGGAGGCAGCAAATATCTTCAACAAAATTATAGAAGAAAACTTCCCAAACCTAAAGAAAGAGATGCCCATGCACATACAAGAAGCCTACAGAACTCCAAATAGACTGGACCAGAAAAGAAATTCCTTCTGACACATAATAATCAGAACAACAAATGCACTAAGTAAAGCCAGAATATTGAAAGCAGTAAGGGAAAAATGTAAAGTAAAATCTAAAGACAGGCTTATTAGAATTACACCAGACTTCTCACCAGAGACTATGAAAGCCAGAATATCCCGGACAGATGTTATACAGACTCTAAGAGAACAAAAATGCCATCCCAGGCTACTATACCCAGCAAAACTCTCAATTACCATAGATGGAGAAACCAAAGTATTCCATGATAAAACCACATTCACACAGTATCTTACCACGAATCTAGCCCTTCAAAGGATAATAAAGGGAAAACACCAATACAAGGACGGAAATTACACCCTAGAAAAAGCAAGAAAGTATCCTTCAACAAACCTAAAAGAAGACAGCCACAAGAACAGAATCCCAACTTTAACAACAAAAATAACAGGAAGCAACAATTACTTTTCTTTAATTTCTCTTAACATCAATGCACTCAATTCCCCAATAAAAAGACATAGACTAATAGACTGGCTACACAAACAGGACCCAACATTTTGCTGCTTACAGGAAACCCACCTCAGGGAAAAAGACAGACACTAACTACCTCAGAGTGAAAGGCTGGAAAACAATTTTCCATGCAAATGAAACAAGCTGAAGAAACAAGCTGGAGTAGCCATTCTAATATCGAATAAAATTGACTTCCAACTGAAAGTTATCAAAAAAGACAAGGAGGGGCACTTCATACTCATTGAAGGTAAAAATCTACCAAGATGGAATATCTATGTTCCAAATACAAGGGCAGTCGCAATCATTAAAGAAACTTTAGTAAAGCTCAGTGCACACAGAAACTTTTAACAGTAGCTATGAACACCTTACAAAGACCGTTCTTCCATATTGTAAAAAGATAGAATAGAGTATGGAATGAAGTGGTTTGAAGGAAAACGCCCACCCACATAGGCCCATGAGGAATGGCACTATTAGGAGATGAGGCCTTTTCTTATACATTTGATACTCTTGGAAAAAGTAAGCCAGTGGAATTAGGCTTTGATGTCTTAGATATTCAAGCCATATTCTTTGTAGAAGTCACATCCTGGTGCCTGAGAATCCAGATGCAGAATGTTCAGCACCATGTCTGTCTGTATGTCTCTGTGATTCCTGCCATGATGATAATGAACTAAATCTCTGAGCTCTAAGCCAGGCCTAGTTAAATGTTTTCCTTTATAATAGTTGCCATGGTCATGATATATCTTTACAGGGATAAAACCCTAGCTAAGGAAATAGCTAAATCTAGATAGGGCTCTTTCCAAAACTGAAAAAAGATAGCAAAATATAAATTGTAGGCCCTTTCAAACCTGGTTGGGGAGTTGGCAGAAGGACTGGAGGAGCAGAGGGGGATTGCAACCCCATAGGACGAACAACATAAGCTGGGCTGACCACCCAGTTCTCCTAGAGTCTAGACAACCAGCCAAGGTGTATATCTGGAGGGCTCCTTGGCTCCATATATATATGTAGCAGAGGATGGCCTTTCATGACAGCAATGGGAGCATAGGCTCTTGGTCCCAGGGAGGTTTGATGCCCCATTGAAGGAGGATGCTGGAGCAGTGGGGCAGGAGAGTGTGGGTAGGTGGGGGAGCATTCTCATACAGGCAAATGAGAGAGGGAAAGGCAGATGTGGGATGGGGTATTGGTGGAAGGGTAACTGGGAAGTGGGATATCATTTTAGATGTAAATGAATGGAATGATTAATAAAAAAAGAAAGAAAGTAAACTCAAGTTGTAGAAAACATGCATAAACAAATCATTAGAACTGTCTTGAAAACTTATAAAGGAAATCTTTTTGTTTATTTACTTACATTCTAGCCATTGCCATCTCCGGATTCTCCCTTCCCCAGTCCTCATCCATTTCTCCTCCTCCTTGACTTGAGAGGATGTTCCTGCCTCCTCCTGCCACCAGGCATCCCCCTTCACTGGGGCCTCAAGTCTTTCTAGGATTAGCTGCATTTCCTTCCACTGAGGTATCTTCTGATATATATGTGCCATGGACAAGCCTGTGCATGATGCCTGGCTAGTGGCTCCGTCTCTGGAAGTCTCCAACAGAACTCAGGTTAGATGAGACTGCTAGACATTCTATAGGGTCACCGTCCCCTTCAGCTTCTTCAATCCTTCCCCTAATTCAACCATAGGGGTCCTGGACTTCAGTCCATAGCTGGGTGTAAGGATATGCATCTGCCTCAGTCAGTTGCTGGTAGAACCTCTCAGAGGACAGCAATGCTAGGCTCCTGTCTATAAGCATATCAAAGCATCAGTAATAGTGTCATGCCTTCCCCAACCTGTTGCCTCTCTCCAACCTCCAGAGGCAGATTCCAAGTTGGCCAGATACTGGACTGCCTACCCTTCAGTATCTTCTTGAATTTTGTACCTGAAGTTCTTTTAGACAGGACCAGTTCTGGGCAAGAAATTTTGCCTGGGGTTGGTAACCCTGTCCCTCATAAGGAGATTTTTAAAATAACCCAAAGAAAAATAAAGCTACCCACAAAGATTCACTCTTTTTCTAGAAGCTGGCTTGAGAAAATTCAGTGGGATATTTATGATACTTTATTTATAATATATTGAAAGTTTATATGATCAGAGAAAGTGAATCTTTGCCAAATCAAAGTTAGTTTTCCATAGGAACATTACCAGGGTTTTATTCTAGGAGACTAGATGAAAAATATTTACTTTTGTGTCACACTAGTATGATATTACTGAATTTGAGGTTCATTAAAAAGATCACAATATGATAGAATTTTGTCAACAGTTCTAGACATCTATAAGAAGTTTCAAAATAGGATGTCTAGCAAAAAAGGCACAACTGAAATTATTAATGCCACACATAAAATATTTGGCTAATATTAGTCAGCTTTTGGTTGTCAATAAACAAGTATTATAGCTTAAATATTATTCTTGTTGTGCTTTAAAATATCTACATTGTTTATACAGCACACATATTCTTTCAAAGACATACTGTTTCAAGTAAAAGAGTAACAGAAACAAATTAATTTTTAAATATGAATATCTTAATACAATCTATGTTTTCATAGTCTCCAAGTTCCATTCAAAACATTTGTATTTACTATTTCCATCTGTGTTTACCAAGTCTGAAAATCACATAACTTTGTTGTTTAATTATATGTGTAGTCACACTTTAAATTATGAAATGCATAATGAATACATGAAATATGTATGTACTGTGGAGTAACTTGCATGCATCATTTACTGCATAGTGAAGCAGATGCACTTTTAATTAAACTTTATGATGTACAATATATGAGTAGAAGAATTATGCTTGGATAGCCAGTTCTATAATCAGCAATGTAGTAGACATAATTGTCCATATATAATTCATTATATAACCCCTACAGGAAACAAATAAAAGATATATTTGATTTTAACACTTATATTATGAGGCAATTTTAATTTTTTTCAAAGAAATGAAATAACATGCAAACCTTGAAGATGAATAAAAAGACATGGGTTCGCAAGGTCTTACCTACAGGCTACCACATTGTTCCTGGCAGGACAGTATGTAAAACTGAGAGAAACATTTTAGATATAGATATAAGTATTGGAAAGAGCTTCGTTTGCACAGTGTGTAGGACATCTGCTGTTGACACACTCTAGAAGAGCTACGCACTCCTTTCCAGGTGAGAGACAAGATGCTAACCGTCAAGGCAGACTGTCGATGTTTAGCAGAACATTTTCAGCCTGGAAATGTAAAATGAGTATTCAGATTCAGTGCTTCCACATGAGAACTCTCCACATGAAGCTGTGAATATTATCAGGCAAGTAAGTTGATTGTAGTATAAATGATAGGTTGGCTCTGAGAGCATATGCAAAGTTCAAACTACAATTTTCCACTGAGCCATGCAACGGCAGTAAGAAGACTGAGAAGAGGTGTGAGATCGCTCTTAAACCTCTATCTTTTAAAGTGCTGGTTCTGAAACTTAAGATGTGGGCCGCTTATGAAGGAAAAGACAAGGCTTCTTGTTTCAATATAAATGTATATATCTCGTTGCAATTTTATTTAGGAAATGTTTTGGATTTCTCTTAAAGCATTTGCTCCCTTTATCTTCTAGTTTCTATCATTCTCGTGTCTCCAAGCTATGGGACCAAGGAACATCATGAGTTTATTCTAAGTTTTTGCCAAGTTGTTGCTTCAAAAGCATTATAGGAATGAGATGAAATCATACAACATCAGAGATTGTATTTTTTCCAATGCAGCCCAGGTTTGGGGGGACATTTCCAAGTATTTGAATGTATATCAACAGTATGTTATTTGTTTTTTTTTATTATTGTTATTTTTTTATTATTATTTTCTTTATTTACATTTCAAATGCTATCCCGAAAGTTTCCCATACCCCTCCCCCCACCTCTGTTCC
>NC_034601.1:47675209-47721033 GCF_900095145.1 Mus pahari | reverse complement strand
TCTGGTGGAATCACCATGCCTGACCTTAAACTGTACTACAGAGCAATTGTGATAAAAACTGCATGGTACTGGCACAGTGACAGACAAGTAGATCAATGTTGCCAACCCTATTCTATGATATGAATGTGCTATTATTTAACAATGTATTCTATAGAAAACGTATACTTTAACAGATTTTAACTTTTGTGATTAGTCTACCAAAGTAAATTTCTCAATATGTCAGGATTTAACAAAATTGCCAACACATTTCTAAAACAGGTGTACAATTTGACACTTCTCCAACAATATATGAGTTTGCCAAGCTTTCTATGTCCCCTTTAGAATTTGAGGTTTTCAGTGTGTTTTACTCATTATTATAAGTCTGTAATATAATTTCTTTGTACTTACAAAAATATTTATTTGATATTAATTATGGTAAAAGTTTATGTTTACTTGGCTTTTGTCTATATGTCATTTTCAGTGACATTTTATGTAATTTTTCTCATCTCTCATTGGATTTTATTTGTATCTTCTAATATTTGTAGATTTAATTTTGATATTGAAATTATATCTTGACATATAGGTTATAAATACTTTCTTTTGTTTTTCAAATTATCAGTATTGTATTCTTTCAATGACATCTGCAAATCATAATTCCTGATGTTGTCCATACATATTTGAGAAATCTTTAATCTTACCTGTGAGGCTAATAGTACAAAGATTCCATTGTCTTATTTGATACATTGAAATTCCTCCACTATATTTTAATTAAAAGTTTATTTTTTAAACATTTTACTTGGAAGTCATTAATTTTAGTTAATTTTTCACATAATATGTACGACAGGCTGAAGGTTTGTATTGTAGAAGTTCACTTATGCAAATTTTGTTGTTATAATGACATTTTTAAAATGTCTATGTAATTTCAATGTTATATCTGCATGGTTGTCAAAAATAATAGAGTTTTTGCAGATGATGATAATCTGTTTTAAAAATACGCTTTTCATCACAGTGTGTATGTATTTACATTCCCTCTATTGATCAATGAGTAATTTCATTTATTAATCTATGTTTGGATCCTTTAAACCATCCAGATAATAATATTGTACCATATTGTTTTCATTAAATCATATTGCATGATATGGTAAGTGATATTCAATTTTACTTGTGTTCAAGGTTTTTTTTTTTAATTTCTTTTTTTTTTAAATTAGATATTTTCTTTATTTACTTTCAAATGTTAACCCCTTTCCTGGTTTCCCCTCCAAACACCCCCTCCCCCCACCATCCTATACTTCTTCCCCCTGCTTACCAACCCACCCATTCTTGCTTCCCTGTCTTGGCATTCCCCTACATTGGAGCATAGAGTCTTCACAGGACAAAGGGCATCTCCTCACATTGATTACAGACAAGGCCATCCTTATGCTACATAGGGGACTGGAGCCATGGGTCCCTCCATGTGTACTCCTTGGTTAATGGTTTCGTGTATTCTGTGACTCCCTGGATATTTTTTTCATCTTCCATTTTCATATCTTATTTGTATTTTACTGCATGTATTCATTCAGTGATCAGGGTATTACACTGTATATAAATAAAGTCTTATATTCTCCTGTCTTCAGTTCAAAAATATTTCAAACAATTCAAAAAATGCAGGGACATTTTTGCTTTTTTATTATTTCTGATGGTATAACTGTTTATAAAACAGAACACATACAATAGTGTTAGGCATCATTATAATCTTTGGTTTATTCATCAAATATTTTAGTAACTTCAATAAAAGAAAGTCTACCACATATCACCACAGTTTTGGCCTAGAATGTTTTTTCCTCCAATTATATTTCTTTCACTATACTACCTCATCAATCATCTTCCCATATTTAATAAGAATATTCTTGTTTCTCCCTCCAAATAGTCTTAATTTCTCTTCATTGCCAAAACATTGAGAAGCCATAGTTGATATTTTCTATCATTACTTAAAATTAGTCTCTTTACTACATCACTTTTCTTGCTCATAAGAAATATTTGCCATTTTAACGATTTCCTCTGTATATTCCTGGAGGATAGTTTCAGGATTATTTTCCTTTTGTTGGATTTTTCAAAAGTTTAATTATAGTATGTTTTAACATACCATCTGTTATGTTAAAGTTTTTGCACTACTAAGCTCTATTAGGGTCTTTATCAACTAATGAACACCATGAGTGGCAGATCTTATCACTCTTAAAGTTTCAATTATTATTTCAAATAGCTTCTGGGTTCTATGGTATCTCTTTTGTCTCTCAGGGAACCAACAGTCACTATTAGTATGTCTTTGGTTATAGTGTTGCAGCTCCCTGAGGTTTTGGTCATTATGTTATTCAGAGTGTATTTTTGACATTTTTGTTGTTGACTATTGCATTTTATATACTTTCTTTATTTCTGATGTTCTCTTATGTAATTACTAATATACTATCCTACATTTTATTGGTTGTTTGCTCTGTCTTTTCTGTTCTTCAGTAATGCTTTACGCATCATTACATTTTTAGCACAAAATTCTAACACACACACACACACACACACACACACAAACACACACGTTTTTTTCCTTGTCATACATATAAGACAGAATGTGGCCAAATGTATCCTTTTAGATATATACACTCTGAGGTTGACTGTGGAATTTTTTCCAGTAATTAACTTAAAATCAATCTAAGTGTCTCTCAAAATCCACACTTAAGGAATGGGTAAACTAAGTCTCCTTGTGTGAGACTGTATGAAAGTTGTAACTTTTTTGATAATATTACCCAAACTTACTGTGGCATAAGGCCACCAAAGTACGTATTTTAATGTGAAATGCTGTGTTTACTGTAAGTATAGTAGAAGTCTTAAGCAGTCTCATTTAAACAATCAATTATATGATGAAACATGCATTAGCTACTACAGTCGATATAAAAATATGTCACATGTTATAAACATATAAAATGCTGAGAAGATATTAATTAAACAAAATTTAAGTGAAAAATTATAAGTTGAAAAACATCAAAAGTACTTAGAAATGTATTAAGGCATGGTTTCACATACAAAGTATTTAGAGAATTTTTTTTTTTTTTTAAATTTGAGTGCCATAGTAATGCCTAGTAGAAAAAAACTGTTTTACTCTGAGCACAGAAACTAATATTAAATTAAAATGAAAAAGTGGGAGAAAGAAGAAGAGACAATTATTTTGTTTGGGTAACTACTTATAGATTGCATAGAAAAAAAAAAAAAGACAAACAAAAATTGCTGTGACCTTAAATATCCTATGGGACTGTGAAAGGCAGGCTTTGTTCTGGTTGAGTGAGGGTTACTCTGGAGACCCAGTAGAAAATTCTACAAGGGACTGATCAGTAAGCTACACCCCCAACACAAGTGCCTGACACCATGAGCTCTTATCTCCATTATTCTGTGGCCATCAGTCAGATAGGCTGTCCAGACTCCACCCCCACAGTTACCTGGCAACAACCAGGTATGCTCCTCCCTACAGTTACACTGCAAGAGCAAGGTAGCCCAGCCAACTATAAAAGGGGCTGCTTGGCCCCTCTCTCTTGCTTCTCTTGCTTTCTCTCTCCCCTTCCCTTTTCCCCTCTCTCCACATGGCCAAAGCTGCCCTCTGCCCTCTGCCTCTTTACTCTTCCCTCAATCTCTCTCTCTCTCTCTCTCTCTCTCTCTCTCTCTCTCTCTCTCTCTCCCTTCTTGCTCCCCCCATCCCCACTTTTTTACAATAAAACTCTAAAACCATGGACCATCTCTGTTCCTCAAGAACCACTATGCTAGAGCAATAGAATAGGCCTTCCCATAAAGAGCCTTATCTAATCACATGCAGGAAGGCCTCCCAGTGTTTCCAGTTGCCAGACTTGACCAAGGACTCTTGACCATGTGGAAACCACCCAGTGCCTTCTTCCCTTGAACCTTCTCCCTTCAGCCCAGGGGCTGACTGAGCCATCCCCAGGGCCCCCAGTTTGTTCTCAGCTCTTCTTTAACATCCAGTGGCATCTGAGATGTCTGAGACTGAGAACCTGTCCTATATGGCCTCCATGAGGCCCAGAGACACCAGAGCTGATGCTCCTCCAGTACCCAGAGGTCTGTGGTGTCCAAAAGTAGGAGCTGAGACTATGCCTTCCCCATCCCCTGGAACAGGGTCCTGTGGTCTAACACAGTCTGACGCCCATCCTGCAGCAGTTCTGTGGGTCCTGCTGCAGTCTCCAGCATCCAGCTACCAAACCCCACCTCTGGTGAGATGCAGGTTATCTTTCTCACCCCTTTTATTTCTCCAGGACCAGCGCCCCATGATGCCCCATGTTTTTCAGACGACTTCTAACACCATCTACTTTCTAGTCAAATTAAGAAAACCAAGATCAGACTCTGTCTTCAGTTTATACTAAGTTATATATAATATATTATCTTTTATATATTATCTTCTATTTTATATTCTTGTTCTATTAGGGCACAAGAAAACAAAAAGCCCACTGCTCTTCATTCTCCTTAACATTTCCTCTTTGTACTGAAGCTCAATTCTTTTTACTATACTTTAATTTCAGACACTTTAATAATCCTGGGATAAATCAACTTTCTTGGTGCCAACCAAATTGCTTATATTTCTCCCATATCTTGCTAGAAGATCATTGAGATGTTCAATATTATTCTACAAATGTGTGGGGACCACAACAACCCACGTTAGCTATTCTACATAGCTATGTTTTTTTTTCAATGCAAATGTGTATTTAATCTATCAAGGGGAACTGTCAAGTACAAACTTTGAACAGAATACTGTACTAATTGATCTTACTTGTTAATACCAACTGACACTGCTGACAAATTGATCAAAATTGACCATAATATTCAAATAGCATCACTTTTCTGAGTAAAATATTTTCAAATAAATACTATATCTGATGCTATTTTTAAAAGATGTGTACTGATGTGTGGTAAGGAATTTAATAAAATGATACTTAGTGAGATGATTTGACTTATCTCCACAGACACCTTTCAAAAAATTTATTTATGTAAGATTTCACATTTAATGTATGCTAAAACAAACCAATTTCTAGGAGATGCAATTGATAGCCTTTTGAAGATCAAGTTTTTGTCTGATATAACTGAATTATATTTTTCCTAAAATGAATCACCAGGTTTAATGCATTTCCATCTTTCCATCAGTAGTACTTCAAATCTGAGATCTAGTTATCTCCAAGATATTAATGGTACTATATCACAATTATATATAACTTGTAAAACCAGTTATTATTCTTATTCAAAAATGTACATGTGAAGACTACTGATCATTCTGCCCCCAGAATCCTGTTTCATCTATCCTATACTGATAAGAACTGGCAGGAGGCCTCCAGTTCACTATTAACTTACTTTCTCTAAGTCCTAGGAGGCAACCAAGAACAATGAGAGATTATTATTTTGTGGGTCTTGTAGATTCACTGACTAAGAAGTCAAAGGGATCCATTACATGTTCTACAACCTACACGGTGCTTTCTATTTGATAATTTATGGTCTCTGAACAGAATAATTCTCTACCCAACCACACTGCCAATTATGGTCATTTCAATTAAATACATTTTATTTATGAATTTTAGCAAAGCTTATAATATAATAGAATCTTGGGTATAATCAAAGTTAAGGCATGTTCAATAGGATGAAACTTATGACTGGTACTGTATCCTTGTCAAGAACACATGACAAAAATAGCAGAGACTGAGTAACTTCAGAATGTCTATCACAAAATAAGACACCGATCATACAACTTCTACACCTAAACTTCAGAGAAGATCTAAGAAGAGGAGACAAAAAGAATGTAAAAGCCAAAGGACTGGGAAAAAATCTGTCAAGTGTCCCAGAATCCTAGGAGCTTGGTCATACAAGGATCTCAGGATCCCAGTGGCAGCTTGACTCCCAGGAGCTGTGAAACAACAAGGTTTTCAAGATCACACCATCCCAGAATCACAGGATCACAGAGACAGCTGAACTCTAAGGAGTCCTGACACAACCAGGATTTAAGAAAGTACAGGCTCCAGTCAGACATAGGGAGCACTAGAGATAATCAGGTGGTAGGAGGCAAGCTTCAGAACAGAAACAACAGAAACCAAGGTTACTTGGCATTATTAGAACCCAATTCTCCCACCATAGCAAGTCCTGGCCATACGATCACACCAGAAAAGCAAGATTCAAATCTAAAATCACTTCTCATGATGATGGTAGAGGACATTAAGAAGGATATAAATAACTCCATTAAAGAAATAAAGGAGAACACTGGTAAACAATTAGAAGCCCTTAAAGAGAAAACACAAAAAATCCCTGAAGTAATTACAGGAAAACACAACCAAACAGGAGAAGGGAATGAACAAAATCATCCAAGATCTAAGAATGGAAATAGAAACAATAAAGAAATCACAAAGGGAGATAACCCCAGAGTTGGAAAACCTAGGAAAGAGATCAGGAATAATAGATGCCAGCATCACCAACGGAATACAAGAGATAGAAGAGAGACTCTCAGAGGTAGAAGATACCATAGAAAACATTGACACAACAGTCAAAAAATGCAAAAAGCAAAAAGTTCCTAAACCAAAACATCCAGGAAATCCAGGACACAATGAGAAGACCAAACCTAAGGATTATAGGTATAGAAGAGAGTGAAGATTCCCAACTCAAAGGGCCAGTAATATCTTCAACAAAATTATAGAAGAAAACTTTCCTAACCTAAAGAAAGAGATGCCCATGAATATACAAGAAACAATTTTCCCAGTAAATGGTCACAAGAAAACTCTTAGAACAGACTAACTAGAGGGCAAAGAGACAGTATCCAAATTAATAAAATCAGAAATGAAAAGGGAGACATAACAATGTAATATATCTTAAAATAACTATTCTGTTTGTTGAATATCAACAGTTGAAAATATTAAAATCATGTTCTACAAACATCATAAAAGTATCATTGATAATATTTCTCACTGTGCTTGAAATTAGCATTTTCTTAATGTTTAACTTCAAAGAGTTTTTGNTATTTTGAAATTTTTAAAATATGCTTACTGATAAAATGATTTCTTTTCTAGAAACATTGATGATCTTTTTTAAGTAAACTGATTGTTAGACAATGTACAGAGATATATAATGTGTTTTAAATACTCTCACAATATGTCAGGTGGTATCATATAAAGGCTTTTGAATATATTTCTTAATATTCATTTTTAATATTTTGTGCTCTTTTACTATGCTTAACTCCCAAAGAATAATTTTTATGTTTTGAAGCAATTTAGTATTCAACACTAGATAAAGGATCCTCTGTTATGGATAGTATTAAATATTCATTAATGATATTTCTAGTGTATGAAAGGATATGAATATAAAAGTTGAACAAAATTTTTATGTATTATTTGATCCTCAAAACACTCAATGTTATTAATATGTTTGATGGCTAAAATGCATTTAAATAATACAAAAACTTAGGAAACAAAAAGCAGAAAAATTTTGAGGTTAGCTTATAGGTTCAGAGGTTCAGTCCAGTATCATGACCAAAAAGCAACTTGGGGAGGAATTGTTTATTTTGTTGAACTGTGGTTCCATATAAAAGATCATCATTATAGGCAGTGAGAGCAACAACTCAACTCCATGGAGGACTGCTGGCTATTGGCTTGATCCTCATGGCTTGCTCAGCCTGTTTCCTTATACTATCCAGGACCACCAATTCAGGGATGTCACTACCCATCATGGGCTGCACTTTCCGCTATCAATCGCTGAATAAGAAAATGCATTACAGCTGGATCTTATGGAGGCATTTTTCTCAGATGAGGTTTCCTATGTTCAGATGACACTAGCCTGTGTCATGTTGACATAAAACTAGCTAGAACAGGTCAGCAGGATGAGAGTGGGAATTATTAAAAGAGGTGGGAGCAGGTTATGAATTTTCTAGAAAACATTTAAATCTCTCAAAGGGAAACATTATTTTACCCAGGAAGATGGCTGGATAAAACCTTTTGCCATCTAAGAATGTCTGCAAGCATAAGAGAATATAACTAATAGTGTCAGGGATTGGTGCTTTCCCATGGAATGGGCCTCAAATTCTTTGGTCCGTCTATCAGTCTCTGCCCCATCCTTAGTGACTGTATTTCTTTTACACAGGATAAATTTGGGGTTAAAAGTTTTGAGTGTTGGTTGGTGTCTCCCTCACTCCATTGGGGTTGCTGCCTGGCTACAGGAGGAAGCCACTTCAGGTTCCATATTCCCAATACTGTGAGTTATAGGTAAGAACACCCCCTTTGATTCTTGGGTGCCTCTTTTATCTCAGCTCTCTGTATCATCCTAGACATACCCCATATGTCTCCACACCTGTCAGTTGTAAATTTCCATTCATTCTCATGGCTGTCTATCACTTCTGTCGCTTTCCACACCTGAACCACCCCCCCCATTCCCATCACTGGCCTCTCTCACTTCTAGTTTTCTCCCTCCATTTGCCTCTTATGACTATTGTATTCCCACTTCTAAGTGAGATTCAAGAATCCTCCCTTGTACCTTCCTTCTTGTTTAGCATCTTTGAGTCTGTAGAGTGTAGCATGGGTATCCTCTAGTTTATGACTAAAATCTACTTGTAAGTGAGTACATATTATACATATCTTTCGGGAACTAGCTTAACTCACTCAGGATAATTTTTTCAAGTTTCATCCATTTGCCTCGAAAACGCATGATTTTTTTTTTTTTAATAGTTGAATACTATTCCACTGTGTAGATGTACCACATTTTGTTTATCCTTTGCTTGAGGGACATCTATGTTATTTCTAGTTTCTGAGTTTTACTAATAAAGCTGCTATGAACATAACTGAGCAAATGTCTTTGTGTGATGGCGGAGCATCTTTGGGGTATATACCCAGGAGATAGATATAGATAGGTCCTGAAGCATAACTATTCCAAATATTCTGAGAAACCACTAAATTGATTTCCAAAAACTCAAAAAAATAACAAAAACTTCAGACTGATTTATATTATATACATTGACAAAAATATCTTCAATAAAATACTTGCAAACCAAATCCAGGAACGCATCAAATATATTATGTATCATCATCAAGTAGGCTTCATCCTAGTGATGTAGCAATAATTCAGTATACAAATGTTCATCAATGTAATCCACCATATAAACAAACTGAAAGAAAAAAAATCACATGATCATCTCATTAGATGCTAAAAAAAAAAAAAAAACCTTTGAGAAAATATAATACCCTTTCATGTTGGAATTATTAGAGAGATTGGGGATATAAAGCATTCATATTCACTTAAAGCAAGATGCAACAAACTGAAAGCTAACATCAATGGACAAGATAAGGTTGCCCATTCTCTACTTATCCACTCAATTTAGAATTGAAGTTCCAGCCAGAGCATTAGATAACTAAAGTAGATCAGGGGGATTCAAATCTGAAAAGAAGAAGTCAAAGTATCATTATTTGTAGATGACTTGATAGTATACATAGTGAACTTAAAAATTCTACACAAGAATTCAATAGTTAATACAGACCTTCAGTAAGGTTCAGTTCTTAAAAATAAGGAGAATGATTAGCAGTAGAGCAGCACCATGGATAAAACAGAAATGTCTATTAAGTGGGAACTTCTAGTAGATTGATAGCTAGGGATCGTCCCTCTTTGGTAAATTGCATCTCATCATATATTAGAGATGGTAGAAAAAGATACAGTAAAAAGATAACAAAAACTTATATGTTTCTTATAGTTTAAATAGAGGAAAAATAGGTCCCTTAATAATACTTTGAAATCTTACAAGACAAATAATTTTTCAGACATTCCATTACAGTGGTACCAAGTACAATTTCTATACATAACAATGTTGTGTGACATTAACACAAGACATATACAAGAATGTACTCACCCACCTATAAATAACGCACAGAAAACAGTCCAAAGTACAAGTATAACTAAAGTCTAATTTGGTGAGCCAATATATTTTACTGTGGTTATTTATAAGTATATAGATGTGGAGTTGCTTATGGAAGAAGAAATAACTCAATTACATCCAACAGAGCAAAATGTAATCCTAGTATGGGTGACTGCTCAGTAAATCTAGAAAACTGGATGTACTACAGCTAAACTCACAGGTAGCTGAACAGGTTAAGTATTTTCTCTTCGGGGCTTACTATTCTCTCTGACATTGCATTCTTGTGTGTGCTTGAAAAGTGAAAACTCTATGCATAGTTTCAGGGACTTCCTGAGTCGTTCATGTTGTTTGCTTTCTGAGCTTAATAAGGTTTTTTTTTTTAATTTATTTATTATTATTTTCTTTTTTTACATTTCAAATGCTATCCCGAAAGTTCCCTATATCCCACCCCCACCCCTGCTCCCATACCCACCCACTCCCACTACTTGGCCCTGGCTTTGCCCTGTGCTGGATCATATAAAGTTTACAAGACCAAGGGGGCCTCTCTTCCCAATGATGACTGATTAGGCCATTGTCAGCTACAAATGCAGCTAGAGACACGAGCTCAGGGGGTACTGGTTAGTTCATATTGTTGTTGCACCTACAGGGTTGCAGCCCCCTACAACTCCTTGGGTACTTTCTCTAGCTCCTCCGTTGGGGGCCCTGTGTTCCATCCAATAGCTGACTGTGAGCATCCACTTCTGTGTTTGCCAGGCACTGGCACAGCCTCACAAGAGGCTGCTATATCAGGGTCCCTTCAGCAGAATCTTGCTGGCATGTGCATTAGTATCTGGGTTTGGTGGCTGATGATGTGATGGATGGGGTAGTCTCTGGATAGTCCATCCTTTCATCTTAACTATAAATTTTGTCTCTGTACCTATATCCTTTCATGGGTATTTTGTTCCTTATTCTAAGGAGGATGTTTCACTTCATTATAGAACACAAAATGGTTTTACAAGTTTCAATAATAAATACCATATTCCACACACTCTTAGTGTTTACTACTCTTTAACTATTTCTAGAACCCTTTGTCTTAAATAGATTCCCTTCAAAATTGAACAATTTAATTTTAGAGGGACCTGCTACATAGTCATCACTTGGACTTATTTTAGAATATATAAATTATAAGCATGCGTGCCTCTGGCATTTCTAAGGTTAGAGGAGATATTTGTTTCTAGGACAACAGTAATAAATTGAAAATGACCAAAGGAATCAAGAATACATGATAATCCCCTCACAGATAATGAATTATATATGCATTTTATAATGAAGATTTATTAGACCTCCAAAAAATATCCACCAAGCCCCCTTAGTAAAATTTACACATGATATGGTATCTGCAACCAAAGAATTGGCACATAGTATATTCAAGCTAATAGTTTACTATTTTATCCTAAGAGATTTGACCTGAGATGGGCGGGAATTTAGGCTTAAGTGGAGAAAATAGTATAGTTGGTTAAAAATCTGAATGAAAAGGTGACTATCAACTATTTCTTATTGCAGTAAGAAATCAGAATTTAAAGTAAGGAAACTTAGTTTCTATTCATATGTTATTACTCTATTATGTAGCTGAATTTTTTTATTAATTTAAAGATATTTGCCTGGAAAATGGGGAGGTTAATATATCATGATTAGGATGGATTTTATTTTTAATGATTATTGTATTGCACTTCTCTGTTTTTCTGAGTGTCAAAATCCAAAGAAGCATAAACTTTCCATGACACTGAAAATAATGGGAAGGAATGAACAAGAAAGTTCAAAGGTCCAGGGGACAGTAAATGCACAATTAAAATTGCATTCTTCACGTCTGATAGAATGAACCACTCATAATTCTTCTCACAACTTTTACTCTTTTTAAAACCTGCTTCCTATATTGAGAATGTCCTGTGCTCCCCAACCATTTGATTTTAGCAGCATCTAACACTGATTCATTCTTCACATTGATGCTTTAGTCTCAGTTTGAAATAGTTTTATTTATTTCTGTGGTATTGGAACATAACTCCATCAGAGCAATCTCCCCAAGCTTTGTTGTAAATGGTAATCCTTTTTGATTTTACACTAAACACTGCTGTGTTCATTCTAGTGCATCTCCCACATTTAATCCAGAATGTTTTACTGCATTGACTTAGTGGAAAGTAAATTTGTCCTGTCAGAAACAAATTTATCTGTGGAATTGACCTGGGATTATTCTCCTTCATCTGTACCTACAATTAGAAAATTTACCTTTTTCTCTGTAATATTCCACAATTCACGTAGATTACTTTCATGTATTTTTAAAAAATATTTGTTTTAATATTCTTTGCTGTGTATATCTAATTCCTGTATATTATCTCAAATTCTAATATATGTATATATTATAAAGGATATATATATATCCTTTGTTCAATTAGATTATTCTATTTATAAGATTTTCTACTGTGTTGTCTAAATTAGGTTTTTGCAATTTTCAATTCTATCTTCATTTCATCTTAAGTTCTTGAAAATTTCTTTGTCCTTACTGAATTAGGTTTTCAATACCTGAATTGTCTTAGTGTTTTCATTCATCTGTGTGTTGGTATCTGACACTGGTAAAATGGCCAAAAGACCATAGCTGGATAGACCATGGGCATAGGGAAAAACTGAATAATATTATTCTGCTAAAGCAAGAAAGATAAAATGATTTCTAAACAAATTATTCATCACCAATATATCAATGCCTCACTCAATCATTTTCTTTCAATAGGTAAGAACTAACTCAGAAACCATAGCTAGACAATATGTAGAGAGTGAGAGAATTTGGAACGATAGGTTCATCACACACTCCCAGGACTCAATGACCTATGCGGAAGAAGGAGACAGAAAGAATATGAGACAGAGGTGATGAATGACTCTAAGGAGACTGTGTCTTGGAGACACAAGAGGAATGAAGTAAACATAACCTCACAAAGACTGTGGAAGCACACAGGATCAGCATAGTTTCAAGTGATATGGGGTCCTAGCACTGAGGGGGGAGTGGACATGGGCTTCTAATTCTAGTTAACAAAAGAAACATGTGTTTTCTCTGATTTAGTCTTACTGGGTATATTAACTCCACTTCAGGGTAAGTCCAATGTCTACAAAACCTACCAAACCCTCAGAGCTCCTTAGAACTATACCACCAATCAAAGAAAACACATGGTAGAACTTGTGGCTCTAGCTATATTTGTAGCAGAGGATGACCTAATTGGTCATCAATGGGAGGAGAGGGCCTTGGTCCTGTGAGGACCAATATAGGGGAATACCAGGACCAGCGACTGGGGGGTGGGGGGGGAAATGATAGGGGGTTTTGGAGGGGAAACTAGGAAATTGGATAACATTTGAAATGTAAATAAAGAAAATATCTAAAAAAAAAGTACAAACAAAACCAAACAATAACAACAACAACAAAAACCTACCCAAGACAAACTCAATGTTTTTTTATTTTTTTTATTTTTATTTTTATTTTTATTTTTATTTTTATTTTTTCAAATTGTCTTGCTTGGGAATTTTTTGTGTTATTGTTTTTGTTGCTGTTGTTTCTGTTGCTGTTGCTGTTGTTGTTGTTGTTGTTGTTGTTGTGCTGTTTTGGTTATTTTGCCAGTATGCTTTGGTTTTAGATTTTGTGGTTTTTCTGGGTATACCTGTGAGGGATTTTTTTTTCTTAATTAAATGAGTTGAAATTGGAAGACTCACTTTTAATTTGGATCTTCTAAGGTAGGAAACTCTACCTTTAATCCGAACCATAACTACTGGAAGCCTATATAATGACAAAGGAGAAGGAAACTTGTTGTCTTTACCTTCTTGCTCTCTGTGCTGGCTTGCATATGCTTGCCCCATATGAAGTGGCACTGTTAGGAGATATGGCCTTGTTAGAATAGGTATGGTCTTGTTGGAGGAAGTATGGCATTGAGGAGATGGGCTTTGAGTTCTCCTCCTATGATCATGCTCAGTTCAATGCAGAAAAAAAAATTCTCCTGGCTGCCTATGGAAGAATATTTCCTTCTGCTGCCTTTAGATGAAGATTGTAGAACTTGCTACTCCTCTAGCAGCGTGTCTGCCTGAATGTTGCCATAAAAATGATGAATTAAACCCCTGAAACTAAAGCCAGTCCCAATTAAACATTTTTCTTTATAAGAGTTGCCTTGATCACAGTACACAAAAATGGAAATCCTAACTAAGACACTCTTCCTTTTTGCTGACAAGTCCATTACTTCACTGTCATTAGAGCAAAACTTTATGGGATTTAGCATATATTAACAAGGCTGAGACAACCAGCCTTGTTGATTTTAAAGCTACTGGATCCTCAGAATTCCATCACAGAAATCCATTGTTGGACTATCATGGCCAGAGCATGTAAGCCACTCTAATAAACTATAAATAAATATTTCAGTTCTGTTCCTGTGGAGAATCTTAACACAGGTACTCAGTGTTATTTGGTATCAGAGAAAGTAGATGGTTCTAATTAATTAAATACCATGCGAATGATACAAATGGCTGGATCTTCTTAGGCTGCTGCATAATATCTGCTACCCGATCTATGCCTGGGATTATATAAGTAGTATTGTTGGGCTAGGATCTTGGGCACACATTCCAGAGTAATCGGCTATACAGTCTGTATTATTGGGGCTAGGCCTAAAGGTTGGGAATAATGCAGATAATTTTCTAGGGATCAGAAAGGCTGAGCAGGTATAAAAGTGCATTATAATCTAGCCCTAGATGCTAAAAATAGGACATTCTGGCCTAAATAGGCCAACTCAGTCCTATCATTTATAATGCTGTTACTTTCTGCCTTGGGTTCCTACAGTTGTTTCCTAATAGAGTAACATAATTAAATTTTCCAATATGTATCACAATATTGGGATCATGTCTCATAGTTGCAATCTCTGAACTATGGCATTAGAAGAGGTAGAGTCAGGAGTTCAATGTAAGCCTCCGATACAAGGAATACCCTGAGCTCTTTCAAAGTATGCCTGTGTCAGTGACGAACAGAGAAAAACTTATCATATCACACATATTTTCTTCCATAAAACATCTATTGGCGTCTGTTTAAATAAATCAAAGTATAAAACAGAACCCACGCCATACCTCCCATCCACACATCCTACCTCCCACACTTCCTTGATTTTGTCTTTTACCTTGTTGACCACAAGCCCTTTTCAGATATAAACAGATGCCTCCATGATCAGATTTGTATGGATATTACTTTTTCATAAGACAACCTCAGGGCATATAGTAGGTTCTCAATAACAGATTGTCAAAATGACAAGCAGATAAATATGTATTTTCCATACCACTCCTTTCATTGTTTTGCATCCAGAAGCATTGTGGTCTCCCAGGAGTTATTCCAACTCAAACAGCAGCTTTGCAAGCACCAGTTGCTTTTTCAACCTAATTAGCATTACTTACAAAGGGAATGTAGAGGCGCCCAGTGCAAGTGTAAAGAAAGCATTAATCAACTTGAGTGCAAAGCTTATAAAGCAGATAGTAACAGAATCTACTTCCCTACTTCTTTAATTATTCTGGCAGCCACAAACCTAACAAAATGATGAGAAATAACTGAACCGCTCAAGAGAGCACCACTGTGATTGTGTCCCAAGAAAGTCATACTTTCTCCCCTTTCATCTGAGTTTTTGGCACCTCCACCTTACCGAGTTCCTCCAACTTCATATTCATCTACACTTATAGTTCTAAATCTTTGAGAAGTGAACGCAATTATCTCTAGAGGGGAAGATGTCTGCATACTAACATTTAACAGCCTGGCTTGTTTCAATTAAATGAAAATAAAACTGTATTCAGTGTTTTTCAGGGAGAGAACACAACAAAACTGAGACAAAACAATGTAATAACTCACCTTAAGGCTTCACTTTACTTCATCTGTTCTTCCCATTATTAGCATTCGTCATATTACTGGTTAAGTCTACTTTCAGAGAGAGATGCATGTATTATTTCTACATAAATACAATGTAAAAACTAGTCAAGCATTTTACTCAATGTGTCCATTAATGAGAAAACCAATAGATTTTTAAAACAGTTCAAATTAGAGTTTAATTCCAGACATTTGTATTCTCTCCAGGACCAAACCATTTGACTCCTGTGAGCAAGGATCATTTGCATTGTTGTAACACAAATGTTTCTACCAGTTGACTTTTATTTCAGTCATTGTTCAACTGCTAATCAAAGACAAATTTGCACAACCCAAGTGACTCATATAACCTCTAGAGGACCTACTAAACAATGGTAATTGTTTAGCCTATTTCCAAGTAATGGGCAATTTTTCCTGAGGTTAAAAATAATGAAATTAACACAGTGAACTATAACTTTGCAAGTTGAACTAGAAATGCTTTGAGCATGACAATAATTTGTACATCTGTTTGATGACAGAGACTGTCCCTGTAGAGTGTATCAGCCATGTAGTACACTCCTAATAGAGCCAGGGTAGGGTGTGGACATGTGCTGTAACTAAAACCTAAATCAGGAACTTGGATTCTATGTATAATTTCACTTAATTGCTGCACTTAAAGACTCAACTTTCAAACTGAAAGACTCTTTCTTTAAACTCAACTCACCCTCCCCTCCAAAGTCTATAAATGAAAGGAAGTCCCCTTGTTAGGAAGGTGGATGTTGTCTCCACCATACCCATCTTCTTCTGGATTTCTAAAGAGCCTAATTACCTGGACTACATCCCAGAGACTGTCTCTACCACACCAACACTCCATCCAGGTTTTCCTTCCTTACCTAACAGCATTTTATGATTCTGAAAACAAACAAACAAACAAACAAAAACCAAACAAAACCATGTTACATATTTTTCTCTGTGTTTCCCTTTGACTCAACTTTTTAAAAATTTACTCTCCAGAGGCACTCTTTTTTTTTTCTTTAAAGTGAAACCATTTTTGTCTCTATTGCTTTGAAACTACCATTTATCATCAGTCTTGACTGAAGAAATGGTGGAAAAGCAACAGGAAAAGTGCTACAGTAATGTCTTATTTACATTTATTGTTTTCCATTTTTCATTTTCTTGTGTCTAAATCCTGAGTGTTCTGCTATCAAAGAGAAACTGTCTTTCCTATTTGGCAAAGTGAACTCATTGAACAATGCCATATACATCGGGTGCTACTGTTCTTGCAGTTGCACTAAAACATATAAACATAAATCTCTGCATTCTCAGGAGATTGCTCTTTCAATATTTTACATGCCGCTTGGCTTCCCAGTGAGCATTTGGATTTTACAGTTCTTTGTGTTTGCAAATTAAGACATTTTTAGAATTGCAAATATACTTTCTTCCTAATGGCTTACAGAATGTCTTTCTTTAACCACAAACTGTATAAAAAATTAATTAAATAGTAACATATATTAAGTATTACTTGTAAACAATTTGGAAAAGAAAAGGTAATAAATCTTGAAATAAGTTTTGAGCATCACTATTTTTTGTTCAGTTTCTTCTTTCATCAATTTAACTTCAACTGCCATCATTCCATGTCACAACACACCAGGTAAAATTCTCATGTGCTTTTATCCAAAGAGAAAACAATCTTAGGGCATATAAGTACAAATGGCAACTCAGTCCTCAAAGGGACTAACAGATAATTTATTCTGGTGCCACGTATAAGGGATCATGTTCATTAATCATAGATTCACATTACCAATGCTCTATTTTCGAAAGTTAAAATGGTTTTCTCCAATTTTTATAGTTATAAAATGAAAGTCATATATCAGGGGTGCTCTTTTCAAATACATTGCTAGAAACCATTAGGTACATAACAGAAAATCAGGGGATTCTCTGTTGTTGGGTTTTGATGTCTGCTTATCATCTTAGCTTTGGGGTTGATGGAAGGAAACCATCTTCTCAAAAATTTCACTTAGGAGTCAGAAGCAAACACACAGGTGGGCCTTTCATAGTTCCTAAGGATGCAAAGAATATACAAGATAATTAGGTTATTGGTCTTCAGTATTCTAGCTCTCCAAAATCACAAGGTACTAAGCAGTCAATTGGTTTAATACGATATTTAGGATCTCAAATGTTCTCTATGAACTTCAGTTGAAAGGTATCATATTATTCCATGATATTTTTTTACACTTTCAAACACATAAAAGTGTTAGATGATAGTCCACAAGGATGTAGATCCGAAGCACCTACACTAGGGTCAAAAGTCATCTCTAAATGATGCTCACATCATTTATCCCTTTTTAATGATATCTGACTCTGTTTATTTTATATTTAGTTCTTATTTGTATATTTTTAATTCAATTCTTATGATATGATTACTATTTCAATTTGATCCATATATATATGTGTGTGTGTGTGTGTGTGTGTGTGTGTGTGTGTTTGTGTCACTGAGCAAACAGTGCATGCATTACTCATTATTTATTCATACACCAATAATAGAAGATGATAATGAGGTATTTACATCTGCTAAAGCATACTTTAAAAGTTATGGGTGGTAATATATACATATTCTAGTGTAAGTAATTACAAGTATCCTCAAAATGATAAAAATTACCAGCTATGAAATCTGCTGATTGTAAAGTCTCTACAACATTTTTACTGTTTCATATCAAAATAGCTTAAAATATTAATGACTAAATCTAAACATAAAAGAGCAATTAGAATAATATGGTATGCTTGACAGAGAAGTTAAAACTATGCAATACAAAAGGGAGAGCATCTTCAACAAATGGTGCTGGACTAACTGGATATATGCACATAGAAGAACATAAATAGATCAATGTCTATCATGTTGCACAAAATTCAAGTCCACATGGATCAAAGACTTCAACATAAAACCAGACATACTGAATCTAATAGAACAGAAAGTAGGAAATAGCCTTAAATTTGTCAGCAGAGGAGACAACTTCCTGAACAGAACTCCAATGGCTCAGGCAATAAGGTCAAGAATTCATAAATGGGACCTCATGAAACTGAAAAGCTTCTGTAAGTAAAAACACACTATCATTAGGACAAAAGGACAATCTACAGATTGGAAAAGAGACCAGTATTAACCCTATATCTGACAGGGCTAATATCCAAAATATATAAAGAACTTAAGATGTTAGACACTGACAAGACAAATAACCCAGTTAAAAATGGGATAGAGAGTTAAACAGAGAATTCTCAATAGAGGAATCTCAAATGGTTGAGAAGCAGGTAAAGATATTTTTAACAACCTTAGTTATCCAGTAATTGCACATTAAAACTACTCTGATATTTCACCTTGCACCCATCATAATGGCTAAAATTAAATATTCAAATACAGCATATGCTGGCATGGTTGTTGAACAAGAGGAAGCCTCTTCCAGTGCTAGTGAAAGTGCAAGCTTGTACAACCACTCTGAAATTTGATGGTTTCTCAGAAGTTTGTGAATAGTTCAACATCAAGACAAAGATATGCCATTCCTGGGCATATACTCAAAAGATGCTTCACTATCCCACCAGAAATATTGCTCAACTATGTTCATATCAGCTTTATTTATAATATCTAGAAACTAGAAACAACTTAGAGGTCTCTAAATTGAAGAATGGATACAGAGAATGTTGTATATCTATACAATGGAATAGCTCAGACAATAAGAACAAAGACATCATGAATTTTTCAGGCAAATGGATACAACTAGAAAATACGATTCTGCATGTTGTAACCCACACTCAAAAGATATGCATGCCATGTACTCATTCATAAGTGGATATTAGTTATAAAGTACAGGATAACCATGAGGAGATTAAAGGCTTGTGCCAACAACCCAGGACCTTAACTCAGATCCTCAAGGTCACCACTCTCTAAATTCAATTTACTATCCTTGAACATAGGATTCAGCTTCTTTTAACTTCCTGGTTTCCCTTTAATACTCGAACAATATGTTTTATATTTTTCCTTTCTAAGTTTGCTACATTTGTTCAAAATGCTCTTCATGAGACTTAACCAAAAAACCAAGTTTATGATGGGCATTTCTGTGATTTTCTTTGCCAGTGCAATTAATATAATTATCTTTACATTATACTCTGGTAGATTCTTCAGACAAGGGCAAAAAACAGCCAAATTCTTTACCAATATACCACAAAAAAACAGTCTCTAGATTACTTACTGAAATTTTCCTCCTCTAAAACCTCTTGTGCCAGACCTACCCAGTTCAAATCACTCCCAGCAGCAAAGTACTCCATATTCCTTCTAGACTAGCTCATTAAGCCCCACTTCAAGCATTCCACTGCTTTCCAGATCACAACTCTCCAAATCCATATTTTTCCTAACAAAACCATGGTCAGTCCTATCATACAATGCCCAAACCTGGTACCAACTTCTGTCTTAAGGTTTTACTGCTGTAAACAGACACTATGACCAAGGCAAGTCATATAAACGGCAGCTTTTAATTAGGGCTAGCTTACAGGTTCAGAGGTTCAATCAATTAGCATCAATGTGGGAGTATGGCAGTGTCTAGGCAGGCATGGCGCAGGAGAGCTGAGAGTACTACATCTTCATCTGAAGGCTACGAGAAGACTGGCTTTCAAGAAGCTTTACTGAGGGCTTTAAAGTCCAAGCCCACAGTGGCACATTTATTCTATCAAGGTTACACCTCCTAACACTGTCACTCCCTGGGCTAGGCATATTCTTAAAACCTCCAAGTAGGAGGAAACTAGGTGGAAGCAGGGAGAGGGAAGATAGTGGGGCTGAGAGCGGCAGGAGAGATCTTATGTAGGGAGACCAGGGGAGAAATTGGCTAGGAGGTGCCTTTATTTAGGACTGTCCAGAGAACTGGGATGTCAAGAGGCCCAGAAGGTCTGATGGGATGACTGTAGCTGAGATTGCTGGTATATGGATCCTGAACTGGCCACTTCCTTTACTCTCGGAGGACTCCCATAGAAAAGATACAGACAGTAGCCACTCACATAGCCTTCGACTAAAATATGTTCTGCCTACAAGGGGTGCAGGGAATAATAGAGCAGAGACAGAGAGAATTGACAACCAATAACAGGCACAACTTAAGACTCATCCCATGGACAAGAACCAGTCCCTGACACTATTCATAATACTCATTTATGCTTTCAAACAGAAAAACCTAAAATAACTATCCTAAAAGAGGCCCCACCCAATAAGCAATGTAAAATGCAGAGACTCACACTCAATCAGTAGATGGAGCCCAGGGAGTCTTACAGAAAATTTGGGAGAAAGACTGAGGGACCTGAAGCGTACAGAGACTCCATAGGAAGACCAACAGCTTGCCTGAATCCTTGAGGCCTCACAGAGACTGAATCACCCACCTCCATGCTAGCACAGGCTGGACATACATCTGCTACACATATGTAGCAGATGAACAGCTTAGTCTTCATAGGGATTCCCCAAACAACTGGAACAGGGACTTTCCCTAAGCCTGTTGCCTGTTTGCCTGGAAGGGAATCAGAATGGCAAAACAAATGAAAGTGGAGTATACTAGGGGACATATAACAATGAAAGTGGCAAGAAGGCGACTTGGAGTAAGGAAGAACCAACTAAAATGATGTATGTTGGAAAATCCTATAGGGAAACATATAAGCTAATTATGAAGAATGAAAATAGAATGATTAAATAATAGTAACCAAAGGACTAATTAATAGATAATTCCCAAAGGAAGAAGTACAAAAGGCTGCTGGATATTTGAAAAAAATATTCAAAGTCCTTAGCACACATCAAAGAATAATGAATTAAAATGACTTTGATATTCTATTGAGTATGAGTAGAAGTAACATTAAGACAATATAATAAATTCAGGCAAAGTTACAGAAAAAAGGCCATCTTCATCCACACTGATGGGAATGTAACTGAAGAGAAAAAACACACAAATCATTGTGTTTGTACAACAAAACTTAACTGTAACATACACAATCAAACTATGTTAAGGTACATCCAGCTAATGTTAAGTTTGCATAAAATAGACATACTTGTACTCTATTATTATTCATTATTTCAACTTTCACAATAGCCTCAATAGGGAAGCAGTCTACATGTCTACATGTCCATTAGTAGATGATCAGGCAAAGCAAAGGTGATATGCTTAAAAAGGCAAAAATGAATGAAATTGGAAAATTGCATTTTCAGAAAATTGAATAAGACTGGTTTGCAGAGCCATATGACCACACTATGAATCCTGGGATTATATTATTTTCTATCAGCAACAACAACAACAACAACACCTTGTTTCTACTTGTGGTGTGGTGTGGTTCATCCTTAGCACACATCTTTAATCCTTCTGGCTAAAATATAGACGTGTGCTCAGAACACACCTATAATCCCAATAAATGACCGAAAAGTGAGTTTGTAAAAGGAAGAACCCAAGTTTGAAAGCAATGTATACTTATGTGGTAGTCAAAGTAAAGAATCAGAGAAAAGATTTGAAAAAATAAGATATGCCTAACTCTCAGGGCATATGATAGGAAAGGTAAGCTACTTAAGAAAGAGAGAGTGGAGAGTGTGAGTGTATGTGTGAGTGTATGTGTGTGTGTGTGTGTGTGTGTGTGTGTGTGTGTGTGAGAGAGAGAGAGAGAGAGAGAGAGAGAGAGAGAGAGAGCTTTACTGGGACCACTCCACAGAGACAGTTTGAAGACAGAACTAGGTAGAGATAAGTTAAGACAGAACTAACTAGAGCATGAGAAGGATTCAGAAGATTAGCACAGATTGCCAGTTCCTTTAAAGCAAAGAAGAACAATTCGGGAGAAGCCAAGCAAAGCCAGATAGACACAGTCAGCTTGGAGGGGATTTTGAGTCAGAACATGTGAGTTGAACCAGCCAGCTGAGGATCAGAAAGAACTAGAAAGGGTGAGCTTATTCAACAATAAGCCTCAGACTGAAAATATTCTAAGTCTAGATTAGATTGTACCGGGGCAAGTAGCTTCCAGGACTAGGTGTAGGTTAGCAGATGGAGGCAGTAAGCCTCAGAGATGACAATTACCAGTATGTGTATAAAAGACACTTTTGCATGACTAAATGTCATGGTAAGCAAACTAACCCAGAATCAGGAAAACAAGTATCATAACTATACTTTCACAGAATCCTACCTTTACATGTATGGACAGTAATATACGTGCAGGTCATGGAAATATGAAGACTATGAAAGCAGAGGGAGAGTTTTGAAACTAAGGTGAAAGATGAGATGAACAAGAGTAAAAGAAGATATGTGCCATGAAAGCACTGTGGGAGAGCATTAAGGAGTAGGAAGTGGATCAGAGAGAAGTGGGGAGCACTACAGGAGAGAAATGTGTGTGAAATGACATGGCTAAACCCTCCTCTCCCCATGGCATCAAACATGACTTGAAAAGGAAAAGTTATATGGCACTAAAAGCACACTTTGACAGCTTGGAAATGGTTGAGTTAGTTAAATTGCTAGCTTAAAGAAGCTTGAAGATCTGATTTTGATCACCAGTAGCTATGTGCAAAAGCTTAAAACTCTGGCTCAGTCCTGTAATCCCAGACCTCCTGTAAGGCAGAAAAAGACAGATTCCAGGGTCTTGATGACCAAGCAGTAAAGCTGAACTAGAGAGCTTCTAGTACAGTGGAAGACCTTGCCTGGAAAACAAGATGGAGAACTTAGGAAGAGATGAAAATCTCTGCCCTTTATGTTCATAAAACTTTACATACATGTGTGCATGTGCACCCACACACATGTGCACCATATGTGAGTGCGCAAGCACACACACACACACACACACACACACACACACAAATATAGAAACACACAGGCACATACATACAATTTACACACAAGTATTAAATTTTCTGTTAGTCTACTTAATCTTGGCCAGGTTGCTGAGCTTCATTGTAACTAGTAGAAAGAGAAGTTATTACTGTCATTCATTAGAGCAACCAAAAAGGTGAAGATCCTTTGAATTCATAATGTTTTATAAGAAGTTTCATTTTGAGGAATGAAATGTAATATTTCCCAGGACTAATCAACTACTTTCACTTTTGAAATATGCACCCGAGATATTATGATTTCTCCATAACAAAATAAAATTAGGTTAAAATTAAGTTAAAAATGGCACTTTTGAATATTTGGAAGTTTTGTGATTTTATTTATGAACTGACAACTGAAAGTAGGCAAAAACTCAGGATGTCCTTGTTCTTAATAGCCGAGTAGTAATTCCATTGTGTAAATGAACCACATTTTCAGTATCCGTTCTTCAGTGGAGGGACATGGGTTGTTTCCAGCAGTGGTATTTGTATCTGTAGCTCCTGATCTCTTCCCTAAGTTGTTCATTTCCAGTGTTGCCTCACTTTGTGTTTTCTTTATTGTTTCTATTTTCATTTTATTATTTGGTCCATTTTGTTCATTTCCTTCACCTGCTTGATTGTATTTTTCTGTATCTTATTAAGGAATTTGTTTGTCTCCTCTCTAAGGGCTTTTAAGTGTTTACTTGTGTTCTGTATTTATTTAAGGGTGTTCTTTATATCCTCTTTAAAGGCCTCTATAATCTTTTTTTATTTAATATTTTCTTTATTTACATTTCAAATACTATTCCCTTTTCTGGTTTCCCCTCTGGAAACCCCCATCCCATCCTTGCTCCCACTGCTTACCACCCCAACCACTCCTGTTTCTTTGTCCTGGCATTCCCCTACAACAGGGAATCAAGCCTTCTCAGGACCAAGGGAATCTCCTCCCACTGACATACAACAAGGCCATCCTCTGCTACAAATGCAGCTGGAGCCATGAGTCCCTCCATGTATACTCTTTGGTTGGTGGTTTAGTCCTTGGGAGCTCAGAGGGTACAGGTTGGTTCATATTGTTATTCCTCCTAAGGGCTACAAACACCTTCAGATCCTTCAGTCCTTTCTCTAGGTCCTCCATTGGGGACCCTTTGGTCAGTTCAATGGTTGTCTGAAAGCATCCACCTCTGGATTTGTCAGGCACTGATAGAGCCTCTCAGGAGACAGCTATATCAGACTCCTGTCAGCAAGCACTTCTGGACATCAGCAATTGTGTCTGGGTATAGTGTCTGTATATGGGATGGATCTCCAGGTGGAACAGTCTCTGGATGGCCATTCCTTCAGTCTCTGCTCCAGTTTGTCTCTGGATCTCCTCCCATGGGTAATTTGTTTCCACTTCTAAGAAGGACCATAGTATCCACACTTTGGTTTTCCTTATTCTTGAGTTTCATGTGGTCTGTGAATTGCATCTTCAGTATTCTGAATTTTTGGGCTAATATCCACTTATCAGTGAATGCATACCATGTGTGTACTTTTGTGATTGAGTTACCTCACAGAGAATGATATAGTCTAGGTTCATCTATTTGCATAAGAATTTCATGAATTCATTGTTTTTAATAGCAGAGTAGTAATCCATTGTGCAAATGTACAACATTTTCTGAATCCATTCCTCTTTTGAGGGAAATCTGGGTTCTTTCCAGCTTCTTATTATTAATAAGGCTTCTATGAACAGAGTGGAGCACGTGACCTTATTACATGTTTGAGCATCTTCTAGCTGTATGTTCAGCAGTGGTATATCTTTGTCCTCCAGTAGTACTATGTCCAATTTTCTGAGAAACTGCCAAACTGATTTCCAGAGTTATTGTTCCACCTTGCAATCCCACCAGCAATGGAGGACTGTTCCTATTTCTGTACATCCTCAACAACATTTGCTGTCACCTGAGTTTTTGATCTTAGCCATTCTGACTGGCATGGGGTGAAATCTCAGCGTCATTTGATGTGCATATCCCTGATGACTAAGGATGTTGAACACTGTTTTTTAGGTGCTTCTTAGCCATTCAGTATTTTGCAATTAAGAATTCTTTGTATAGCACTGTACTCCAATTTTATAGGGTTTTTTGGTTCTCTGAAGTATAACTTCTTGAGTTCTTTGTATATATTAGCCCTCTATCAGATGTATGGTTTGTAAAGGTCTTTTCCTAATCTGTTAGTTGCTATTTTGTCTTGTTGACTGTGTCCTTTGCCTTACAGTAGCTTTGCAATTTTATAAGGTCCCATTTGTCAATTTTTGGTCTTACAGAATAAACTATTGTTGTTGTGTTCAGGAAATTTTCCCCTGTGCCCATGTTCATGAGGCTCTTCCCCACTTTCACTTCTATTAGTTTCAGTGTATCTGGTTTAATGTGCACGTACTTGAGCCACTTGGACTTAGCTTCCTAAAGGAGATAAGAATGTATCAATGTGTGTTCTACATGCTGACCATCAGTTGAAGCAACACCATTTGTTGAAACTGCTGTCTTCTTTCCACTGGATGGTATTAGCTCCTTTGTCAAAGATCAAGTGACCATAGGTGTGTAGGTTATTTTCTGGGTCTTCAGTTCTATTCCGTCAATCTTACTGTCTGACTCTGTAAAATGCAGTTTTTATCACTATTGCTCTGTAATACAGCTTGAGGTCAGGGATGTTGATTCTACCAGAAGTTCTTTTGTTGTTAAGAACAGTTTTCTCTATCCTGGGTATTTTGTTGTTCCAAATGAATTTGCAAATTGTTCTTTCTAACTCTATGAAGAATTGAGTTGGAATTTTGATGAGAATTGTATTAAATCTGAAGATCTTCAATTTCCTTCTTCAGAGACTTGAAGTTCTTGTCATACAGATCTTTCACTTGCTTAGCTAGAGTCACACCAAGGTATTTTTTATTATTTGTGACAATTATGAAGGGTGTTGTTTTCCTAATTTCTTTCTCAGCCTGTTTATCCTTTGGAAGGATAAACTGATTTGTTTGAGTTAATTTTATATCTAACCTCTTTCCTGAAGTTGTTTATGTAGTTTAGGAGTTCTTTAGTAGAATTTTTGGGTTCACTTAAGTATACTACCATGTCATCTACAAATAGTGATATTTTGACTTCTTTCTTTTCATTTTGTATTCCTTTTTCCTCCTATTTTTGTCTAATTGCTCTGGCTAGGAATTCAAGTACTATATAGAAAAGGTAGGGAGAGAAGGCACAGCCTTGTCTAGTCCCTGATTTTAATGGAATTGCTTCAAGTTTCTCTCCATTTATTTTAATGTTGGCTACTGGTTTGCTGTATACTGCTTTTACTATGTTTATGTATGATCCTTGATTTCCTGATCTTTCCAAGACCTTTAGCATGAAGGGGTGTTAAATTTTTTCAAAGCTTTCTAGGGATCTAATGAGATAGTCATATGTTTTTTTTTTTTTCTTTGAGTTTGATTATATAGTGGATTACATTGATGGAATTTCCATATATTGAACCATCCCTGAATCCAGGGATGAAGCCTACTTGATCATGATGGATGATATTTTTGATGTGTTCTTGTATTCATTTTTTGAGAATTTTATTGAGCATTATTGCATTGATATTCATAAGGGAAATTGGTCTGAAGTTCTAGATATTAACAACAGCGAGAGAAAATTTACAGTTCATGGAACCTGAACATCTCTCTACTGAATAAAAAAAAGGAGGGAGGGCAAGACAGAAATGGTTAAAAATTAAGGACTTTCTACAAATGAGTGAAAATTAATCTACAACACATGCATCTTATGGGACACATGAATGTGGTTAGGAAACACAAGGAAATAGTAATAATGGCCTACATAAAAATAAACAAAAATATAATGTTGCTTAAGAATAATACCCCAAAGCAGTCGGGAGTGGTGGCACACGCCTTTAATCCCAGCACTTGGGAGGCAGAGGCAGGCAGATTTCTGATTTTGAGGCCAGCCTGGTCTACAAAGTGAGTTCCAGGACAGCCAGGGGTACACAGAGAAACCCTGTCTTGAACCCCTCCCCCCGAAAAAGAATACCCAAAAGCTTTGAAATAAAAAGAAGAAATTGTACCTAAAAGGGTAAATGACAAGACATAATTTTACTTGTTTGTTATGGTGCTTTGTTGCAGCAAGAGAAACCCTAACTAAGAAAATGATCCAACAAAGAGCTATACATCAACATTTCTTATGAATGTAGATATAAACAACACTCATTAAAATAGTTTCAAAACAAACCTAGGAACACTTTCAAAATATTTTCAGCATGATTTATTAGGCATTGTCTCAGGGGTACCAGGATATTTCAACATATATAAATAAACAGTTGTAATCCACAATATATAAACAAACTGAAAGACAAAATAAAACATGATCATTTCCTTAGATGCAGTAAAGGCTTTTGAAAAAAAGCAAAAAAAAAAAAAAAAAAAAAAAAAAAAAAAAACCCCTCCAAAAAAAAAAAAAAAAAAAAAAAAAAAAAAAAAAAACAAACATCCCTTCATGATAAAAGTCCTGGAGAAGTTAAGGATATAAAGGACATATCTAAACATAACAATGGCAATTTACAGTAAGCCTACAGCCACCATCAAATTAAATGGGAGAAACTCAAAGCAATTCCTGTAAAATCAAGAACAAGCCAAGGCTTTCCACTATCTCCCTACCTACTCCATACAGTATGTTCAGTGGAGCAATAAGGCAAATAAAGGTGATGACAGTAATACACATTGGAAGAAAAAAAGCCCAGGTATCTTTATTTGTATATTGTGTGATAGTCATTATAAGTGACTCAAAAATTCCTCCTGGAAATTCCTGAAGCAGATAAACACGTTTAGCAGGGTAGCTGGATAAAAAATTAATTCACAAAATTAGATTCTACTGTTAATATGGAAGCTTGGTCAGTGAAAAAAGAAAGAAACAAAGTTTGTTTGAATGGTTGTCTAAAGCATTTTTCAAAGATAGTTTCTTGAAATGTAAATGGGTAAGTTTGATATCCTTTGGCTTAGTGTTGACAAAGAGATTTTAAGACTCAAGGAAATCTCAATGCTATAGTAGGTATACTTTATATAACCTGATCGTCTACAATGGAAAAACCCAGCAAACATGGCCGTCACTGATCGTATAATAGTGAAACAGGCACCGGTGACTTTAAAGAGCTTAGTTATTATCCTTTTCCTTTTGCTAGACATTAGAGCCTGAGCAGCTGCTACTCAGGTGGATAAATTAAATGCAATGAGTATGATTGTGCTCTGAGATAGCAGGAACTGAGTCGCCAAAGATTGCCACTATTCTATTGGGCAGCATAGACAAAGAGATGTCCATAGTAGTTTTAATCATCATGGGAAGCACAGGCAAAATGAGGTAACAAAAAAGTTTGTATTTGTATTAAGATTCATTGATCTCTATTTTCATTGTAGTGGAATCTATTTTACCAATGTACTACTTTTATACATCATTCATTTGAAATTTGGAAAATTTTACTATTTAGCTCTGTTTTGAATGCTTGAAAGAGAATGACTTTCAAATGACCACTTGGAAGTTCTTTGTGTTCCTTTTATTATATTTGGGAAATTTCTACTATGTCATATAAAAGAAATTTATCCACATAAAATATTATTTCTGCTAACATTCTTCTGTATACCCTTTGAACATGTTAATGAACACATCGGAGTCTAACAGAAAGGCAATGGGAACATCTGAAGAATTAATCAGCAAGGGGAAGTTTTATCTATGTATAACAACTCTATTTAAATTCTGCATACACTAGTGATTCCATCTAATATTGGTATATGAACATGCTTCATATATGTACATGTGTACACATACATAATAATTTACTGCATTAGTCCTAAGAAAGAAGTTTAACACTAGAAATGTCAAACAACAACAAAAATTTGGCAAATTTATGACTTTTATGAAGCCTAGCAAAGTAGAACTAGTGAAAATGTACAGGAAGGAAAGCCTCCTAATGGTCCTTTTAAGTTCTGAAGTGGTATTAATTCATAGCTCCAAATGTTTTTATACTGAAATAGAATGAAGGAAGCAAACTACAGTCCCACAGCAAATATTCTTACAGAGGAGAATATGCTTGATTTTTTTTTATGCTGAACTTCTTAAAGTATTTTGTGGTACTTGAATCATCATGCTGATTACTTCGTTTTTAAAAAGGATGTGCATACTTCTGCAATATTTAATGTTATGGTTTTTCTGTTATATTGTACTTAACCTTGGAGGACCTGATATATCCTTTTTTTTTTTTAAATGACTCTACGTTTTCTGCTTCAAGTTCTTGCCTTGAATTCCTAGGCTGTTTTCTTTCTGTCATAGACTTTATCCTGTAACATGAAATAAACCCATTCCTCTTTTCCTCCCCAAACTGCTTCTGTTTGTGGTATTTTATACCGTGATACAATGCAGACTGGGAATGCATGTAAACTGGACTTCTGGGTAAGTAGGCTAGGAGTGTTTCTTCTGAGAAACACCGGGGAAGTAACCTAATGAGATGATTAGTGTAATCATTTCAAGCATTGCTTTTCTAGGCTATTAACCAAGGTGTATTGTGTTTAACTTCAGTCAGCATTCTCATATGTCATTTCCTTATTAAGCCTATTGTTTATTAGAGTATATATAAAATAGGAGAAGTAAAGGAGAGGAAACATTTGCTAGAATATGTTGAGTGTTGACATTCACACTGGGTATGGGAGGACTACATATTTATTGAAAATCTCTCTCTCCTTTTTTCTCCTCCCCACTGTGTGTGTGTGTGTGTGTGTGTGTGTGTGTATATGTGTTTGTGTCTGTGTATGTGTCTGTATGTCACATTGTATAGGCGATTGTCACCAAGAAACTGATAATAAGGCTGACACTGCCTCTTACATCAGAAAACATGAGAGAAAAAAAGAAAATTTTTGCTTCCTTAAGCAGATTCATGCAATATCATTTTGAACTCCTATAAAAAGTAATATCTGTGAAAATTTACCACCAATTTGTGGACAAATCAATGTCTCAATTATCATATTTATAACTAGCCCCTTGTATAAAAACTATGTTAAATTTTAGCAGCTTTCCAAGTTAATTATTGCCACAACAGTCCACAGTGTAAGAAAATGAACATCAACAAAGAAATAATTTGGAGGAATGGATATTCTGTGTTTATGTGCTTTTCAGCTTTTTTCTTTTCAGTGACAAAGTTCAATAATATTAGTTTTTCTTTTTTCTTATATTAACTATATATGATTCTCAAAATATCATTTTAATACATGTAATATTACATTTTTATACCATTTATCGTTTATCCTCTCTTATCATCTCAATGACTCTGTAGACCACAGGTATTAAACGCATTTCCTGAGGCTTGATAGCAACTGCCTCTACCTAATGAGCGATCGCACTAGCCACAGATATCTCTTAATTTGCGAAGTTCATACCTCATAGACTAAAATGACATGCATAAGACCTACATGTGTGTTCCTTGGGTCTTCTGCTTGTGTATTATAGCTTCTAGGTTAGTGCTTTATGGAATTCATGGTTGTATGAATGAGTGATTTTCTAATACTTTTTATTTCATTATATTTATATTTTCTATTTAGGAACTCACATCATGAACCCTGATCACACTCACTTTCAGGTCCTCCCTTGTTTCTTGTTCTTCCTACTACACACACATACACCAAAAAGGAGGAAGGAGAAGGAGGAGGGGTAGGAGGAGGAGGAAGAAGAGGAGGAGGAGGAGGAGGAGGAGGAGGAGGAGGAGAAGAAGAAGAAGAAGAAGAAGAAGAAGAAGAAGAAGNAAGAAGAAGAAGAAGAAAAGTTCAATTTGCATTATCCATATTCTTACTGGAACATCATGAAACATTGATGGATAGCTCCTTAAAGGAACTGGTTGTTTTTCCTTCTCTTTTATTCTTATCTAGACTCAATATGACAATTGTTGTTTAATCTTACTATATTTTATTTTGGTATATTTTTAAAATATGAATGAATAAATAACGGAATAACAACCAAGCCAGCAGGACAAAGGTTAACACCTCAATGCTCAGTAATTCCTGCTGAGAAAGGGAAAATCAATTTTCTCTCATTAAGTGTCACTGGGATATAAATCCACATAATGGACTTCTACAAAACAAACAAACAACTTCTTTTTTTGTTTTTTGTTTTGTTTGGGTTTTATTGCTATCTTTTGGGGTTTTTAAATTTTTTTTGTCTCTGTGTTTTTTTATTTTATTGTTTTCATTTGTGGGGATGGGGTTGCCTTTGTCTTTGTTTGTTAATAAAAAGATAAGTATGTGCCATAAGAGAGGGGAAGACTATTTGGAAAGATTTGAAGGTGATTGCAACCCTGTAGGAAGAACAATATCAACCAACCAGATACCTCAGAGCTCCCACGGACTAACTGGCCAATCAAATAGTATCAATGGGTGAGTTCATGGGTCCTGCTACATATGTAGCAGAGGACTGCCTCATCAGTGGGAGGGGAGGCACTTGGTCCTGTGGAGGCTTGATGCCCCAGAGAAAGGAGAATGTAGAGGTGTGAGGCAGATGGTTGGGTAGATAGAGGAATACCCTCTTGGAGGCAAAGGAAAGGTGAAGGTGGTGGGCAGTTCATGGAGGAGAGCCTGGAAAGGGGGATTACATTTAAAATGTAAACAAATCAAATGATTAATAAGAAAAGAAGAGAAAAGAAGAGAAAAGAAAAAAGCAAAAAGAAAAGACAATATTTTAGGGACAGTGATGTTAATTTATTGCGTTGTGTGGATGGACAGATTATTTCCTCAAGTGCGATAAACCACTGAGAGAGTCTTCAGCTGAAATTTCCTTGTAGTTTCTCTAGTCTTATAATAATGGCTTTAGTTTGATTATCTGAAAATTGAGTTCTGTACCTATTAAAGAGAAGGTTCTTCTCCAGGGCAAACTTAGAAATCTCTAGATTGTTTCTGTGCATCTGAGTCTGGTCAGTTTTAGCACAGAATTAATTGCTGTCCTTCTGAGATGTTAGAAGCTAAATTTCTAATGGAGGGCATTCTCTTCCCTCATCAACTTATTCATAGGTGCTAGGAGCAATGAGACAGTATAATTATTGTCTACAAATTTTCAAAATTTTATATACAGAGTCACCAAGTTCGTTGCCTGTCATAATTGGCGAATCATACTAGCCACATGCATTTTGTCTCCATAAGCTTGTAAAATAGTTCTTTGAGCTTCTTAGGTTTCAGTAACCGTAAGGATTAGTGACTTGGACAACCTATTCTAGATACATAATCATTCCTTCCTAATACTTAAGTAACTCTAGAAACAATTTTGGCACCAAAATCTTTATTACTCATGGTTCTCTAGAGAAAGAACTGAGATAATGCAAATATATATATATATATATATATATATATATATATATATATATATATATGAGACTTAATTTTAGGGTGGCATATAGGTTGTGGTCCCACTAGTCTAACAATGTTTGTCTATAAGAACAAAGTCCAATAATCAAGTAATTGTTTATCCCACAGGTCAAGATGTCTCAATCTGTCCTTAGTAAGTCCAAAAATCCCAAAGAAATAGGCTCTAATGTCACTGAAGGAATGGATTGACAGTGAGAGTGAGGGCAAGCAGAAACAATAAAAGTTTTCTCCTTCCTTGACCTTTATGTATATAGGCTACCATCAGAAGGTAGACCCACACTAATATTCTCACCTCAACAGATCCAAATTGAAAGTAGATCTTTTCTCTTCAAATTATTTAATTAAGAAAAACTCCATCACGGGTGTACCCACCTGCTTGAGTTTAATTGCAGATGTGGTAAGGTGACAATCAAGAATAGATATCACACTTTGGTTCTAGAAAACCAAACTTGGGTTTTAATGATAACAGAGCAATAGGTTCATGCTGTCCTATGCTGAACCCCCTAATTAATATTTGGTTGGCTTCATGTAGAAATATTTTTGTAACTTATATTTATATAGTTGGGAAAGTTGATTTAGGTCTATACATCCAAAGCATTCAAAGATATTATAATTATGAGGTTGAAAGACTAAATTGTTTTTGTTGTTGTTGTGTAGGAAATCATGGTTAAGCCAATCTTAAGAGTGCCTCACAGTAGCATGAGAATAATAGCTTTCCTTTTGTTGCCAATATATAAGTTTATAATAATAAATTCTGTATCTTTTAAGAACAAATTATCTGAATTAGATTTCACTAACAATGCTGATTTAATTTTGTATAAAACCTTGAAAATATGTTATATTTATTTCCTACTAGTTCTATTCTTTATGTTTATGTGTATGTATGCATTTTTTATTTGTTTGTTTTCATAAAACACTGAGGAGTTTAGTGATCTCCACAGGTTTCTGCAATGACAGAAACCATGATTATTAAGCCCTTGCCATTTAAAAATGAATTAGACTCTTAATATATTGCTTTGGAGATATTTTATGAGATTCCATCTACTATGTTTACAATAAAATTAGACTGAAAGAAGTGAAGCACTTGATATTATAGTTAAGGAACACAGAAAATTAATGTATATTTTAAACAAAACTCAGATTATTCAAGGTCTGCACTTTAGCTGGGTGATTTAGAGTTAGTTATTTAAACCTTCATCTAGTATCACTTTCTGATTTTAAGAAAAAAACTCTTGGAACTAAAATAATATAATCAGTTTTAAACATTGAGCATAATGCATTTATACTGAAATGCTTTGTGTATTTTTATTTACAAATAGCAGTGCTCTAGAACCTATGGAAAATGTAAATAAAGTTTTCAGTATTCAATAACACATATAGATAAGTAGAAATTGGGAAGGAGTGGTCATCACAAATGTATATGGACATACACAGACTTGTGCATTTTTGTGTTTGTGAGTGTTTGTGTGTGTGTGTGTGTGTGTGTGTTTGTGTGTGTGTGTTTGTGTGTGTGAAGGAATGTATTAAGGCATTTCTGGCACTTAAGAAGAATAAAATACAATGATATAGAAGACTTGACCTAAGTACATTATTATTATTATTTTTTTTTTCTTTTTTTTTTTTTTTTTTTTTTTTTTTTTTACATTTCAAGTGCTATCCCGGAAGTTCCCTATACCCCCCCCCCCGCCCCTGCTCCCTTACCCACCCACTCCCATTACTTGGCCCAGGCCTTGCCTTGTGCTGGGTCATATAAAGTTTGCAAGACCAAGGGGCCTCTCTTCCCAGTGATTGCCGATTAGGCCATCTTCTGCTACATATGCAGCTAGAGACATGAGCTCTGGGGGTACTGGTTAGTTCATATTGTTGTTCCACCTACAGGGTTGCAGCCCCCTTCAGGTCCNTGGGTACTTTCTCTAGCTCCTCCATTGTGGACCCTGTGTTCCATCCACAACCATAGGTTGGTTCTTGAGGAGATTCACTGTTCTAAATGTATATTTTTTATTTACTTCTGACGAGATCCAATCAGAAAGGGTTTGTTACTTTTATAGCATTATGTTACTATCCTAACCCTTTGATTACATTATATTCTCTGATATATATGTACAATACTGAAAACCAATTATGCAGTAAATATATTGGTTACTTAAAAGATATTTATTTTGAATTCTATTGATGGGTTGTATTTAATATAATATTTATATATATAATAAATTAGAATTAGTTAAATGCATGTTAAATATTTGCACATAAATGAAATTTCAAAAGTACTTAATCATTTAGACTCACTAAAGTTTAACTCAGTTTGTGATAATTTCTTTTAAAAAATAGCTTCTTTGGAGAGATAAAGTCTTTCTATATAACCCTAGTTACCTCAAAATTACTGTTACCCTCCTGCCTTGGTATCTGGATTGTCTAGATTGTAGGTGAAACAGCATTTAAGCCCTGTTTGAAATTTTCCTTTTACTAGAATTTATCTAAAATTAAACTGTTTATTGAGAGATTTATTAAAAGTAAAATCATTATGGACCTATGAGTCTTATAATGTTATTGCTATTTTTACACGTCCATACAGTTTGATCATCTCTACAGTCTTGTGGAGGTTCTAGTCATCGAGCTCCACAATAGGAAAATGAAAATACACTATCTAATAATCTTTAGACTGTATTGTGAGATCTGTGAGGAGAACTCAATTTGAAAGATGAGTGGCATTTCTTATAGCCATATAGAGTGATGCTTTATTAGTAAAACACATCATGAAACAGTTTCTCAAAACAGTTTCTCAAAATTTTATGTAATTAATGTATATTCAACTATTTTAAGAGATACAAAAACTGGGTTATTCTGTGAAGGTGGAGATAAAATTGAAGTGAATACTTGAGAATATTGGATGTGTCCAATCATAAGATAAATCATAAAATGAAAATAAGCTTGAACCAAGGAGTAGGACATTCTCAAGAGGAAAATATTCTTATACTCCTGCTGAAAGTACTGCAGGACAAATGGAACGTGCTCAGAGCCTAAATGATTCTAACAGAGTACCTTGATATATGCCTTGGAGCAGAACGATAGAGAACTTGTTCAACTTGTTTATAGTCTTGCTTTGGTTCAATTATTTCTTCTCTACCATGGAGGTATGTATACAATTATTTATACAATTTATATTATATAATTTATACAATTATTTATGAATACAATTATTTCCCCTTTGCCATGGAGGTATGTATTCTGGGTCTTGGTATATTGGAAGTTTGTAGCTCCTTCCTTTATTTAATGACCATCAGTATTGCCTTATGTTTCAGTGGAGACAGGGACATGAATATTTGAAGTATTGGAACTATTAAACCCTATAGGGAAATTTGAAGATGTAATACTATATAGTTTGCATTTTATATGATCATGACCTTAAAGGGTAAAAAATGAAAGGTTACAAACCAAAATTGATATATTTAGTGTGGGATTATTGTGGTGTATAAATGTAATGGCTAAATTTGTTTAGCAGATGCATGAGACTTAGAATCATCAAAGAAACAAACCTCTCTTTATGACTTTGAGGGTGTTTCTCAATTTGGTAAAATGAGTTAAGGATAACCCACATGAATGTATGTGGCATCTTTTTATTATCTGTGCTGTGTCCTGAATAAAATTAGAATAGTAGTTAAGCAGGATATCTAACTGATCCCCGACAATGTATGAAGATATTCCTGTTACGACTTACATTCTTCTTTTCTTTTATTGGATATTTCCTTTATTTACATTCCAAATGTTATCCCCTTTCCAGGTCTCCCCTCTTGAAACCCCCGATCCCTTCACCCCTACCCCTGCATCTATGAGGGTGTTCCCCCACACATCCACCCACCCACTCCTGCCTTCCTGCCCTGTCATTCTCCTACACTGAACCCTTTCAGGCCCAAGGGCTGCTCCTTCCACTGATGTCCAACAAGGCCATGACTTATGTTCTTACATCTTTACACTATCTTCAAACAACAAGCTGAAACAGTCATCTCTTCTTAAGTTGCTGTGGTCATGTATTTTGTCCCAACAATGTATACAGTAATTACATGGCATTGCAATTATTCAATAAAAAATTTTCTAAACCCCACTTACTCATGCAAGTAGTGCAGAAGACATCTTAATACTCTCATTTTCTATCACCTGATAAAGTTTAGGAAACAAAGATTAAACTCCTGCATCTAAGACAGAATTGGAGCCTTATTAAAAGGCAGATCATTTGAATGTATGAGACCCTTCAAACTCTTCCTCATTAATGACCTTGAAACGCATAACTAATAACTAATCACATTGCCAATAGTTGTTTCTTCCTTCCAGAGCAGTTAAGATGCAGACTCAGCTAACATTTCCATTGACAATGAATGTGTTTAAGAAATATATGGCATGTGTGGTACAACATAATTTAGTCATAAGAATGAATGAGATCTTGTCATTTGAAAAGGATACAACTGAAAAATCTTATATTAAGTAAAATTAGCCATGGACAAAAGAAAAGTGCTCTACAATCTCTATCACAACCAATCCACTTTAAATAATTTTGCAATCTGAGGTCTTTGTAATGAGAATACTATGATTTAATGCTACTTGTCTTGGGATCACGCCTTAAGGACTAAGGCATTCAAACACGGGCAGTTAAAAACAGTTTTGCTTTTATAGGTACCACCTAGCTCTCAGGAAAATCCCTAGCCTCCATTAAAATCATCCATTTAAAGGATGCTTAGACATTATGTGTAGAGGAAGGAATTGCAGAAAGCAAAGCACTCATTTTTCCTTTCTCTTTAAGCAACAAGAGAGTTCTAAGGTTGTTGTGGGGATAATATTCCACGATCTGTTATTTATGGATGGATGGCAGCGTGTTAGTTGGCAAAAGTTTTGCCTATAATTTTCCCACGTTGTGAAGACATGCCAACATAAAGAAAATAAAACCACTCACAATGAACTAAGTTTGACTTACTAATATAAAAAATGTCTAAAGATGTAACTTATTCTCTTGAAAGGCTAAAGGCTTATTTACAAAGTATTTATAAACAAAACAATAGTTATATTTCAGATTTGTCAGGTGTTTATCATGGATTTTTTTCAAAATAGAAGGATGAAACATATTACCTAGCAAATAATGTGCTTGTTTACTTTGCATTTGAATGCTCTATTTCCAGTCTAGGTACAAAAATGCATTAAAATATGCCACTTCAAAGACAGCCTTCTACAAACATTTGGTCTCAAATGATATTTTAATAAAATATTCTTTCTTGTGATACTTGCATATCCTGACTCCTAAAACCTTGAAATTAGATGTAGCGTTAGGAATGTGACATTCCTCTTTAGCTCTTAAGAAGATCAAAACATGGTGAATCTCAAAGACTGAAATTATTTTATTTTTCCTCTGATTCTCTATGATGAAAGAATTAAATTTTATTTTAAACTTTGGAAAAATAAACTAAATACAGACAAAACTCAGCAAAACAGAATAGTTCATAAGCCTTTATTATTAATTACAGTAGTAATAGCAGATTAAAAATATCAATTAAAAAAACCAAAATACAAAAAACAATCATGAAGATTGAATCTTCCCTACTTTACCAGAATATTTCTACTGCAAGTGTTTGTATATAGCTGTACAATTAAAATTTAAGTAATTATTTAATATACAAGTGTAGTTTCCACTGTTAAATGACTTAGAGAAAATAGTACGTTTACTACAATCAGTATTGGCATTATGATAGAATTATCATTAAGAAATTTTAAGAACAACACATCATAGAGAAACCCAGTAACACTTGAAATAAACAGAGGCTTAGAAATTTATTTTCAGCCGGGCGTGGTGGCGCATGCCTTTAATCCCAGCACTTGGGAGGCAGAGGCAGATGAATTTCTGAGTTCGAGGCCAGCCTGGTCTACAGAGTGAGTTCCAGGACAGCCAGGGCTACACAGAGAAACCCTGTCTCGAAAAAACCAAAAAAAAAAAAAAAAAAAAAAGAAATTTATTTTCACAGGAAATTATTTTATTAAACTTGATTATGACTTTTTTTTTTTAGAATTTCACATATGAACTTTGAATTTACATTATTTTCATCCCCTCGACTCCTTTAATTCCCTCTAAAATGCATAACCTTTTCTTTTCCATATCTCAGCAGTCATTATTACAGCTATTTCAACATGGGGTACAGACTTGTAAATCTTTTCCTACCCACAGTGTTGTGGAAATGGATGTTCTAATTATTCTGGTCTTCTTGAGACTGTAGATTACAGCTTCCAACACATATATAAGATATATTCTTGCAATAGTCTTCTTGGCCCTTCTTGTATAATGTTTTCTGAGCCTTAGATGCAAGGATTCTAGTGTAGATACATAGATGTGTTACAGACCACAGATATTCTCTCTCATTTTTATTTGATTGATTTTTTTTCATTTTCAGATTTCTATAATGTTTTTTATGTTATGGATAACAATGGATTTTATTATTTGTTTCATTTAATTATTAGCTAAAACTTCAATGTAAGCAATCACTCTATCACTGAGATGGATCTCCAGCTCTTATTATTTTAAAACACTAACAAATGTTGAAGTTTTTTTAAATTCAGATTTGCATAAGAATATACATCCAAACTAGTTTTATTTTCACATTCTTATATTCTTTCCACAATGTACACAATTCTGTTGTGATGAAAATGAACGATGAGAATAAGAGCCTGACAAATACAGAGGCAGATGCTTGTAGTCAACCATTGAACTGATCACGGGGTTCCACAATGGTAGAATTAGAGAAATTATTGAAGGCGCTGAAGGAGTTTGCAATCCCATAAGAAGAACAGCAATATCAACTAACCAGAGCTCCCAGGGTCTAAACTACCAACCAAGGAATACACATGGAGAGAACCATGACTTTAGTAGTATATGTAGCAGAGGATGGCCTTGTCAGGCATCAATGGGAGAAGAGGCCCTTGGTCCTCTGAAGGCTCAATGCATCAGAGTAGTGGTAGGTGGGAAAGCATCCTCATTGAAGCAAGAGGAGGGGGGATGGGAGGGAGGATGGGATAGGGTGTTTCTTGGGGGGGGGTCAGGAAAGGGGATAACATTTGAAATGTAAATAAATAACATATCCAATAAAAATGACTAAGCAGAGAGAGAGAGAGAGAGAGAGAGAGAGAGAGAGAGAGAGAGAGAGAGAGAGAGAGATCAAATTGCTAAGTTGGATGTGCTGGTATATACCAGGAAAACAATTATGTGGAATATTGAAGCAGGAGAGAAAGTGAGAAATGAAGGGGAGGGGAGGAAGAATCAGGAATTGTTAGGTAAATTTAAGTTCTTTAACACTTTAGAAGTAGCATACAATTTAGTCTTTGTCCAAAGACCATGGGTAAATTTTAATATTATCCTCATTAGAATTTGCTTTAAAGGGCCCACTAACACAGACAGGGTGCTGTAGTCATATTTTGGGAGAAGCTGAATTTTAGTATTATAAAAAAATAAACATGGGTTGAAGAGATGGCTCAGTGTTCAAGAGCACTGTATGCTCTTCCAGAGGTCCTGAATTCAATTGCCAGGAACCACATGATGGCTCACAACCATCTGTATTGGGATCTGATGCCCTCTTCTGTTGCATCTGAAGACAGTACAATGCACCCATAAATACAATGAACAAATCTTTAATTTAAAAAAAGAAAGAAAGAAAAGAAAAAGAAAAGGAAAGAAAGAAGAGGAGATGCTGGGCATGGTGGCACACACCTTTAATCCCAGCACTCGTGAGGCAGAGGCAGGCGATTTTCTGAGTTCGAGGCCAGCCTGGTCTACAAAGTAAGTTCCAGGACAGCCAAGGCTATACAGATAAAAAAAAAAAAAGAAAGAAAGAAAGAAAGAAGAGGAGAGGAAAGGAGGGGAGGAGTAGGAAGGGGAGGGGAGGAGTGGGAAGGGGAGGGGAGGGGAGAGGAGGGGAGAGAAGCAAAGGGAAGGGAAGAGAAAAGAAAAGAAAAGAAAAGAAAAGAAAAGAAAAGAAAAGAAAAGAAAAGAAAGAAACATAGAGAAGGAGAACACAGTGGGAGGGGAGGTTTAATGAAGAAGAGATAGCAAGGTATGAAGAAAATATCTCTATGACTTCACAAGACTGTTATGGTGTAGAAATGCCCTGGATAACTGAGTTCTCCATAATAGTGCACTATGTACTTGTCTGTCTAACAAACCAACTTACAGTATTCAGTTGAATTGTCTACTTTTGTGAGCTTTATCTGTAATTGAGCATGCAAATAAACCAGTTTTAAAACACACACACACACACATACACACACACACACACACACACACACAAAGAGTAAGAAAATTCTAAATGTCACTGTTAATTTTTCAAATGATATGTCTATTGAAGATTTTAGCAATATAGTCCCTATTTTTCCATATTGGTGTTCTTTAATGTGCTGAATTGGATAAAGGTTTTATATAGTCCCATTGTGTATTCGGTAAGATTGCTAAAAGATTAGGATTGAAGCTCCTGATACTGAAATTGAGGATTTAGCTTTTGTAAAGCTGACTCAGATGCACAAGTGTAGTTTTTTTTTTCTTGTATTATGTTACAGCCAGTTATTGTAAATGGTTGGACAAAATTCTTATGATAGATCCAGAGATAGCTTTATGATTAATAATCTCATATTAACCATCATGATCATCATCATCTTGTTCAGAACTGAGATAGTTAGAGTTGGTCATGTAGTTATGACCATAATTTTTCAATTCGATTCATAATAGTGTAACTGAATGTTCTATAAAAGACAAGGAGACACTGACCTCCATGCTCTTTTCTATCAGAAAATATCTAACAACTCACAAGTATTACAGTGACTTAATTGTAGGGAAATAATTCATCCCTTGACAGTTTTCATAGCAAGTTATTGGTCATCCTTTATTCCATACACTGTCCTCACATAAAATTACCTTATTTTACTCTTATAACTGGAGAATGGCAGTGTAACACATATTCTTACTGTTAATACAGCATTTCCCTTTAAAAGGGTATCATTTTGTAATACATCTTAAATTACAACATTAATGTCAGTGATTGTGAATATGGATTTGTGCTGTTGACTCTGCAGAATGAGTGCAGTAGAAGAAAAGATCCAGGGAAAATTTAAATACATCAGAGTTCTGCCCTAATTTTTTGTTAAAGAATATAAAATAATTCAGTATTCTGTTGCTTCATGATCAGTGTGTTCTTTGCATTTGTTCTTTAACCAATTGCATGTGGAGTGCTGCTGCTTCTTTAAGTCTCTTTGTTAAATCAGTCTCTCACTTTCCTATTCAATTATAAACAATTCTCTGAGAGATATCTTTAAAATTTTTAAAGCATAAACCTATATCATGAAGTAAATATCAATATATTCACTGTTTAATGTTTCAAATGGAAAAAACCCAAAGTTTGTGGCATTTTATTTTTTAAAGAAAATAATAACAAATAGAAATTCACAATCTAAAAAGAACTTAATTTTAAGAACATTTTGAAAAAGTACTGTTGTAACCGCTAACATTGAACATTAGTAAGTTAATATCTTACCTTATTTTTAGTAGCACACATACATATGCATATATACATACGTAACAAACTATTACTCTGATGTTTAGTATTCACTAGATCCTGTTTTATCCTAGTTAGTTCCATTATGAAATAGCTATTCATATTTATAGCTTTAAAGAATTTGACAGATATAGATAGATGATAGAGATATAATTTAAGCATCACTTACATATTAAAAACAGAATGAAAGAAAATGTATTATTAGTAAATTCAACCAGATATCTAAGATAGAAAATATTTTTAATTCTCTGTTGGAGAGTAGAGAACAAATTGTTTCAAACATATTAGGTAAAACTAAATATACATTTCTTCCCCTTATTTAAAGGGGAAGAAAATAGTTGAAATATATCTTAACCACTGTAGTGCTAACTGAATAACCATGAGGAAGCATGGATACCAAGACTCATGTGGGAAAGCATGCTCCTTGCAAACGCCTATAACTCTAGCTCTGACGGATCTGACACCTTGTTCCAGTTCAGCACACACACAGGCATGCACAGACACACATACACATGTACATACAAATATTGGTGTAGAAACATGCATACATAAAATATGCTAAAAGTACAAAAAAGAAAGTTATAACCTAGCATCTTTTATGAATGCTTTAACAAAGTATTATTAAGTAGATTTCCCTGAGGTATAAAAAGAATTATACAACAGAACATGTGAGATTATCCCACATGGCCCAGGTTGATCTAACTTCTCAAAATATTAGTATAACTTATAATATGATATAAAATTTGTAAAACTAAAAGTAAAATTCTGATTTCTCATTTTTATAAAGCATGCCACAGAAATCCCTAGCTAATATCATAATTAGTAGGTGAAACTTTAATCTTTCATATTAAGGCTAGGTGAAATATAAATGGGCTAATTCTCACATTATATAAAAGTTTTATATGAATAAAATGACAGTACTTGGTTAAAACATAATAATGATGAGTTAAGAAAATGAACAGCTATATATTCTATATACATATATCCAAACAATCAATGTGCCAAGAGAGCAGGTTCTAAGTTGATGTATAGATTTAATAAAATAGCAATCCAACCTCATAAGTAGTTTGGTGCATACTAATAAATATCCTAGTTTTTCGATGCGGAGCAACACCCAGAGCTCTTCTCTGAAGGGCAGAGTTGGTGGACTGATAATAAATAATGTTAAGATTGACTTTAACAATACAACAGCAGAGATAGGAAATAGTGGGAATGGGTCAAAGGAAACAAAAGCAGAGGCTGCAAAGAAAATCATGCACGTATGATCAATTGTTCTTTGACCATACAACAATAGCCATGCAATACAAGAAAAAAAATCTTTGAGAACTGTATGTTGGGTATTCCAAGCTTCTGGGCTAATATCACTTATCATTGAGTGCATATCATGTGTGTTCTTTTGTGATTCGGTTACCTCACTCAGGATGCTATCCTCCAGAACCAACCATTTGTCTAAGAATTTCATAAATTCATTGTTTTTAATTGCTGAGTAGTACTCCATTGTACCACATTTTCTTTATTCATTCCTCTGTTGAGGGACATCTGGGTTCTTTCCAGCTTCTGGCTATTATAAATAAGGCTGCTATGAATATAGTGGAGCATGTGTCCTTATTACAAGTTGGACCATCTTCTGGGTATATGCCCATGAGTGGTATTGCTGGATCCTCCAACAGTACTATGTCCAATTTTCTGAGAAACTGCCAAACTGATATCCAGAGTGATTGTACCAGCTCGCAATCCCACCAACATACAATTTGCAAAACACAAGAAACTCAAGAAGAAGGAAGAACAAAGTGAGAGTACCTTGATCCTTCTTAGAAAGAGGGAAATACCCATGGAAGGAGTAACAAAGTTTGAAGCAGGGACTGAAGGAATGGCTATACAGAGACTGCCCCACCTGGGGATCCATCCTATGTACAACTACCAAACCCAGACAATATTGCAGATATCACAAGAGCTTGCTGACAGGATCTTGATATAACTGTCTCCTGAGAAGCTATGCCAGTGCCTGAGAAATTCAGAAGTGGATGCTCATAACCATCCATTAGACTGAGTACAGGTTCCCCAATGAAGGAGCCAGAGAAACTACCTAAGGAGTATTAGGTGTTTGCAGCCCCATAGGAGGAACAACGATAAGAATTAACCAGTATCTCCAAAGCTCCCTGGGACTAAGCCACCAACCAAAGGAAACACATGGTGGGACTCACGGCTCTAGCTGCATATGTAGCAGAGGATGCTTTAGTCAGTCATTAGTGGGAGGAGAGGCCCTTGGTCCTATGAAGGTTCCCCAGTATAGGGGAATGCCAGGACTAGGAAGCAAGAGTGGGTAGGTTGGTGAGCAGTCAGAGGGAGGAAGGGATAGGGGGTTTTCAGATGGCAAAGTGGGAAAGGGGATAACATTTGAAATGTAAATAAAGAAAATATCAAATAAAAATAAAGAAAAAAAAACAATCTTTCCAATAAAAATCATTGAAACAACTGAGCATCCAAATAAAGATAAAAATTATCTATAGAGTGAAAGATGACAGTGAAGCTGATGCATGGCACTATGTCAGGAAGCCCTGAGAGAACTCTGCAGTGAAGCAGGCAAGAAAATAAAGAAGCAAAATCCTGTTAGACACACATTTAAACCTAAGCACCCAGACCTTTGAATATTCTACCCAGGACTTCTGGCCTTCCATTTTTTTTTTTTTTTTTTTGTCTCAGAGTGAGCAGTGGAAATTGTAGGGAATAGGGTAGTGCCACACATCTAATAGACCTGCGTAACCACAAAAGACTACTACGGAATGCTCCAAGGAAAATGATGCATCGTAGCTCCCCTTCCAACCCTACAGAATCCAGGGACACCAAGGCTGCAAAATCAAACTCCCATTCTTCCCGACACAGTATCACATGGGGATTTGTAAAGCTAGAGGAACCCTAAGCCTTCCCTTTCAGCACAGCTGTGCCATCCATTTATCCCTTAACCATCCTTTAATTTTAGAGACTTAAGTTCTAATGAATGAGTGTGTGTTTACATGTCTGTAAGTGAAAAAAAAAAAAAAAAAAAAAACTGAGGAATCTCTCAGAGGCTATAGCCATCACCGCCCCTGAGTTTGGACACACGGGAGCTTGAGTCATCTGATCATATGCTAAAAAAAAAAAAAAAAAAAAAAAAAAAAAAAAAAAAAAAAAAAAAAAAAAAAAAAAAAAGAAAAAAAATTCCTTCTCTGTGAAAGCACTACATGCTCATAACTACTGAGCCATCTTTTGGCCCCATCAAAACTCTTTTTATCCCCATC
>NC_034601.1:47669163-47674459 GCF_900095145.1 Mus pahari | reverse complement strand
CCCAAATATATTGACGTAGTAAACAAGAAAAAGACAATATAAAGACCTCCAAAATATTCTAAGACTACAGAACGAGCATTCTGGAAGAGTATGTTAAAAAAGATACACAGAGAGAGAGAGAGAGAGAGAGAGAGAGAGAGAGAGAGAGAGAGAGAGAGAAAACACCAAATCATAATTCTAATTATGTTTAAATAAACGATAGCTGAATGAAATTTGGAAGGTGTCATATAATATGCTAGGAGCAGTTGAGCAACGACACAGACAAATGAATATGTAGAAGAGGGTATCCTCAGATAAACATGATTCCTTTAAAAGGCAAATTTTAAAGGTTATGGCTCACTGAACGCAAATAATCTCATCCTATAAATGCAGAAGTCATATACTAAAGATTCATAGCAGACATTTTTCTTAGTTTGTGTAGGAGTAGATACTTCAATGCAGAAACAAATTAAAATACCAAAAATAAGTCTTTCCTTGTGATTTTACAATTAAAACCCTGAAGATACAGGACAAGTAAAGTATATTGAAGTTGGCACAAGAAATACTCCAACAAAAATATAAAGAAAGGCCCATCAGAAAAACAGCAGATTATTGAACTGACAATTTAAAAGTCAGTAAAACTTAGAGTAAGGTTTTAAAGACAACAGCTGTCAATGGAATATTATACATAGCAAAGTATTCTTTCATTAAAAAAATTAATACTTTTTAGATAAAGCCATACTAAAGCAATTTATGGCCACAAATTAATCTCTGATTTACAAAAATTACTTTATGTAATATTCCACACCAGAGGAGACAACAAATCTATTCACGAGACCAAAAGAAATATAAACTACATTGAGCATCAGTGATTATTAGGTCCCTTTTCATTCAGCTTTCCTTTTTCAGGGGAAGATATGCTGAGGTGTTTGGATCATCACAAGAGAAAGTTTTAGACACAACATTTGAAACACACCACTGTGTGACCTGTTATAACAACAGCTATGTAACTGTGTTTATTTAGGTCCTAAATTCTATTTTCTAGAAACCATATTTATTACTATTTCTAAGTATTCCCTTCACCATTAATGTTTCTCAGAGGGTCATTTTTTGTCTTCTACAATTCCAAATGCTTTATTTTGTATTGTGTGGTGCTGTGAATTAAACCCAGGCCCTTGATACTTGCAAGTACTTGCACTGTTTTATAGAAATACTACCCAAGTCACATACCAGTTTAACTTAAGTATGCTCTTTGTGGCGTCTTTAATGTTTCATTTTAAAATACTTTTTTTAACTGTGTTTTCATTTTTTATTTAGGTTTATAGGTTTAAAGACTAATTAAAAAACAGATTTCTTAGTTCATATTCTAAGAAGAATGCGTGAAAAAGAGAGGATATAGCTTTCAAGCATTTAAAAACCCCTTGTAGATTGTGCAGGCTGAATTCTCAAATGCACGGATGTTTAATTAATGAGACACGGCATTATTACCCTGGAGACAGCAGAGGGAGAAGCACTCACTAGTCATTTAAAATGCCATTCATTACTTTGGAAGTATGAATTAGCACAAATGCTTTAAAGAGTACTATATCAATATATGTCGAAAATTATTTAAAACTTCACTCTCATTTTAACATTAATACTAGGTAAGGAGATTTATTTTTGAAAGTTAATGTGTCTAAGAAAAGATTTTTTTCCCTAGGTATGTGTACTATGCATAATTTGTATGATAATGAAATTATAAGATTATTAGTTAAAACACTGCAGTAATAATTGCATAATCATGCAGTAAAGCACTATGTAGCCATTAAAGCAATACTTTACAAAATGTTTCACCATATATATATATATATATATATATATATATATATGTGTGTGTGTGTGTGTGTGTGTGTGTGTTTGCTAATCTTGAGATAAAAATTAGAAACATGCCTATATTTTTGTATCTTTTTTGGATATTTTCTTTATTTACATTTCAAATGTTTTTCCATTTCTAGGTCTCCTCTTCGGAAAACCCCTCTACCATCCCCCTCCTCCTGCCTCTATGAGGGACATGCATATATTTTTAAACAAACCCTTATAAGTATTTTTAGATTATTATATTTTTTCATTAATGTAATCTTGCTTAAAATCATGTGTATATTATGTCATTTTATGTGTGTATGTAATGTATTATCATTTTATTCATTCAATACTATTCTTAAACATACATAAAGTCGTATGGAATGTAAACATCTTAGCATTTATTTGAAATTTTATAACACTGAATGCTTTTTTCACATTTGGGATCTTGATTTCTTCTAATAAACTATCTTAATTTTTTTCAGTTACATAATTATACACAAAACAGGTGTCCTAATTCGGTTTCTATTTTACTGATAAACACCAGAACCAAAACCAGTTTGGGGGTGAGAGGCTTTATTTCATTTTACAGCTCACAGTTCATCATGAAGAGAGGATGTGACAGGACCTCAAGCCATAAACCTGAAAGCAAGAACAGAAGCAAAGGGCACAGAGTAACTCTGACTTTTCTCCACATATTTTCTTAAGCCTGCTTTCTTCACAACCCGAGACCAACTATAGCAGTTCACACAGTGGTCTGGCTCTTCCACCTCATCCATTAATCAAGAAAATGCCCCCCACAGACTTGACATAGAGACAATCCAATCGAATCCTCTTTTTCCATAGAGGCTCCTCTTACCACATGACACTAACTTATGTCAAGCTGAACAAAAACTAACAATAGCAACCGGTATCACAAAAATTCAAATCCTATTTATACTTAGAAAATGTAATAGCAGATGACCATATCAACATGACACACAAATTTGGATTTACAACTTTAACAATTAGTTAAGAATTTTTCGATTCTGAATGGGTAATTAGTATTATTATGTTATTTGAATTTTCATTGTTGAATTTTCAAAGGTGGGAACTTACATATCTCATATCATTAAAATATTAACTATTTAAAGTCAATAGTAAGCCTGTTTATCTCATGTCCCAAGCAGATCATCTGTAAGCTCATGTGCTGAACATGACGATTCCAGGTATGCTGTGTTTCTTAAACAATGCTGATATATGCAATACTTAGTTATCTTTTGGTGATATGCCAGAGTACCTTTTGCTAGGATAGCACTAAATGTTTCTAGGGCAGACAAAGTTGAAGAAGATAATTCTCCAAAATGAAACCTTATTTTAACAAGGACTGTTTTGTATAGAATAAGAAAATATTATATATATGCCTGAGATCCTCACACTCAAGAGGGAAACACAGAAGGATTCTCAAAAAGTGGATGCTACCCTCATCTGTAGACATATCTATGACTTACAGAGCTGTAGACTGAAACCCTTATCTTCCTTTAGAAAATAAATGAATAAATAAAGAAAGAAAGAAAGAAAGAAGAAAGAAGAAAGAAAAGGAGAGAGAAAAGATGGAATGAAGGAGGGAAGGAAGAATACAACTAGGGAAAAAAGGAAGGGAGGAAGGTAGGAAAGATTAGGGCAGTAAAACCTGATTGTTGTTGTGGATATCCCTGGAGCTAATTATATTTGATGTTAATTCCATTGTCATGTGAGTGGCTGAAAACAAGGAATGAGTCAACACTCAGGTGATTTCCTGTAAACCTGCTTCTCACCTTAATTGTAAGTAAAGGAGAGCTGATGATTGGTCAGATAAAAGGGAAGGTGGAACAGAAGGTGGGAGAGAGAAGAAGAAAATGGAAGAGGAAGAGGATGCAGAGGAAGAGGAAGAAGAAAAGCAGAGTAGAAGCACATGGCCTGGAGAAACTGCAAGTTCTAAGGGGTAGATGGAGAAGATGGTAGTATAGCAACAGACCTGCCCAATCTAGGCACGCAGCATATATTCATATTAATTGTGTTGTGTTTTCATTAGGTTGGAGAGATTGATTTGAATTTAACTAACCTGGGATAAAAATTCACTGACCCCCAACCCTGAATGGGGCTTAGTCAGTGACCTAGGCAATAGTAGTATGAATTTGAAGCTGACTAGATTTAAGGGGCCTACAGAGAACAGCAGAGAGGCATCTATGCCTGAGAGAGCCTTTCTGTGTTTTCTTCCCTGTATCCTTCGCTCCCCACTCTGCCTCCCCCATCTCCAAACAGGGACACAGACAACTCAGATCTTTTTATACTCAGCTTCTCCCTGTGAATAAATAATTGGGAGAAAAAGGTACAAAGGACTGCAGACCAGGTAATTCATGTCTATAAAGAGAGAAATATAACCTTTTGATACTTGAAGAAGTGATAATCACCTGCTATGAACAGGTATTAGTTAATAGAAGTCTGTGGCTCTAGGTAAAGAGCATAAGAGATATTATAATAGGTGTTACATAAATGTCTGTGGCTCCGGGTAGAGAGCACAACAGACAGGATGGCTGCTCTAGGCAGAGAGCTTATTAAATATGAGAAATTTCATGTTCAGAATTAGATATATGTCTGTGGCTCAAGGTAGAGAGTACCCTAATAAGTTTTAAAGGATACTCATATTCTGTCTAACTTGGGCTTCACGGGAATTTTGGGTTCAAATCCTGGTTTGACAAGCTGCTTTTTTTTTATTTATTTATTTATTTATTTATTCATTTATTTATTAGAGTTTAAACGAGTCAAGTTTATTATTATATAATCTGCAACATCAAAATCACATAGTTAAAATAACATTTTTTTGGCAAGTAAAGTATCAACCCAATTAACAATGGATGCAAATGGATGCATGGCACAATAGTGCCATAGTTGGGTTAGATTGCTTATGGCTTTTAGTAGTCTATGAATACTGACATTACAACTGTGGCTCATTAAGTCATATTTGAGGAACAAATTATGCTTCCCTTTAGTTTGTATTGTGTGTGTGATGGTGTGAGACAAACCAGTTAAAATCTAAGGCTCAGGAGATGGCTAAGTGGGAGAAATCAGTGCTGCACAAACATAGGGACTTAACTTTCAATCACTAGCACCCAGGAGTACCCACATAAAAGCTAGCTGTGGTGGTGTACACTTGTAATCCAATCACTAGGTGAGTGTAGCTAAGAAAGGCAATTCTGTATGCCCACTGGCTAGCTGGGTTAGAGGAAATAAAAAGCTTGATATCAAGGAGAGAGCTTGTCTCAAAAAATAAGATAGCAGAGTAGCAAAGAAAGGCACCTGAAATTGAACTCTGATGTCCACATATGCATTCAGAGGCAAGTATACCTGCACACATATGAGCAAAGGCATATACTAAGACAGCTGCTTTTTATAAGCAGGTAAGGTAAGGAAAGGAAAGGAAAGGAACAGAAAGGAAAGGAAAGGAAAGGAAAGGAAA
>NC_034601.1:47665733-47669078 GCF_900095145.1 Mus pahari | reverse complement strand
AAGGAAAGGAAAGGAAAGGAAAGGAAAGGAAAGGAAAGGAAAGGAAAGGAAAGGAAAGGAAAGGAAAGGAAAGGAAAGGAAAGGAAAGGAAAGGGAAAAGGGGATAGGAAAAAGGGGACAGGGAAAAGGGGACAGGGGACAGGGGACAGGGGACAGGGGAGAGGGGAAAGAGGAAAGGAAAAGGAAAGGAAAGTAGAGCTGTGAATTATTTTAAAGATGGTATAATAAAGTCTGCAGGAGACTCATATTCTGTTTAACATGGGCACCACGGGAATTTTGGGTTTAAATCCTGACATGACAAATTAGAAAGACCTAAATAGGCTAAAATGTGTGTGATTTTGATTAGTGTGGTGGTTTTATTTTTCCTCTGGGACAGAAGGCAAGCTACAGGCTTTTCTGGTTACCAGCTGAAGGATATGCTGATTTGGGGAAAAGGTTTTTGTCTTTGTTGTTTTGGAAAAGGTGATTAAGGTATCTGCAACTTCCAGAGTTATAGGGAATCAGATTTGATAAGGGGAGACCCCCTGAGAACTAGATTCCAGAGAATGGAACAAAAAATTTATCTTAATGATACTAAAATTTTGTTTTGAGATTTATATATTACAGAATATACAGCCTTGGTGAATTTCATTGTCAGATATGCCTGAACTTCTGATATCTTGGTTTTTCATCTGGATCCAGTCAGGACACAGACATCAGAGACTAATACAATCATTGATGTAGCCTTCTTAAGGCCAACTAACTCCCCCATTTCCCTACCCTTCCCCCTCCCTTCAAAAATATCTCAATGCCCATATTCAGCTTTAAGAAATTATGAAGAAACCCCCAATTCACTAAGCTTTGGGACTGGGGGTTGGTTATTATAGGTTGTCTTTGGTACTAAAAATTTTGAAGTACAAGGCTTAAACCCAGGCTTTCTATTGCTGTTATTATAAACAGATCTGAGATGTGTAAGCCTGTGAGCTAAAGGCAAAATAGGAAATTCATGGCTCTGAGTTTATTCTTATAGTGTTTTCAGTTATTTTAATTAGAAATGGCTGAGACTAGTTAACAGACAACAGTCTAGATTCTTTCACATAGTTGTTTTTCAAAAACATCAGAAGTCCACAGAATGTGATGTTTAATGTTACTTATTTATTTGTTGTTGAGACCAGTCTGCTCCTGACAGTTTTCCCTGCCTTGGATTCAAAGAAGAAACTGAGCATTTTTGAGTTACTCCAGTTGTGGCAAAACAGCCACTAGGCAAGAAGCGCCTCATTTCATCTACAGACATATTACTGTCCAAAAAAAAGACACAACTACAGGTTAGGACTGCTTGGCTCTGCTGAGATAGAGTAGGATAATCCTTAATATTCCTGTTTCTCTAAGTCCGTCAGATGACCCTGGCCAGTAGGTTGAAGACTGATGCTCCAAATTGTTGAAGTAAGGGGCTGTCCAGGTGATCAGTGGTCTCTATAAATTGGCTAAGTTTTGGAAGTTGTTTTAACCTTCGTATATATCTTCAATTAATATCAATCATTCTTGGATTTGTGATGGGGTTGAAAATCTACTTAATCTCCTAGCCAACCCAGGCTTTTTACTTTGAGAGAACAGTTTTGAGAGAATGGTTTTCAGATGGTATTCAATCTAAAACCAAGACATAGGCAGATATAGAATTATGTCTTTAAAGTAAGGATAGATGACAGAAGTTCTGTACTTTATAAATTAAAAAATAGTAATAGTTATGTTCAATTATATCTGAGATAAAATAGTCTTTTTTTTTTTTTTTTTTTTTTTTTTTTAATTTAAAAATATAACCAATTTTAATTAATTACAAAGTGAAGGGTTTCCGAAATGTTCCTTTATACATGCTGAGTTTAGTCAACTCATCCTCTATTTCCTTCCTTTCCTTCTTTTTGTTTTTTGTTTCTTTTTTATTTTTTTTTNGTTGTTGTCGTGTCATGTTTTGTTGTTTTGTTGTTTGAGAAGGACTTCTCCGTGTAGCCCTCTTTTGTTCCTTATCCTGTCGCTACCCTTGCTTAAGCCTTATCTCCCCATGGCTTTCTGTTCCTTCCCATGATCTACCATAACCACTGTCCTTCCCTGCTCAAAACCTCGCCCTCTCTCCCATCATTTTTACTGCATTTAATGGGAAACTTCTATTTATTTACTTTTTAAAAAGTACTGCAGGACAGCTCAGTTAGGGGAAATTGGATCCACAGGCACACAACAGAGTCAGGGTAAGCCCCCCACTTCAGCTGTTGGGGAACCCACATAAAGACCAAGCTGCACATTTGCTACATAGGTAAGGAATGGCTAGGTCCAGGATTCATATGCTCTTTGATTGGTGACTCAGTCTCTGGGAGCCCCCAAGGGTCCAGGTTAGTTGATGCTATTGTTATCCTGTCCCCTCCAGGTTCCTCAATCCCTTCCCCAACATTTCCACAATATTTCCTGAGCTCTATTTAATGTTTCAATGTTGCTCTCTTCATCTGTTTTGCCCAGCATCTGGGTGGACCCTCTCAGCAGACAATTATGCTAGGCTCCTGTCTGCAAGAATAACAAAGTTATTAGCAGTTTCATGGATTAGTTCTTGTCCATGGGATAGATATAATGTCTGGCCAGTCATCAGTTGGTAAGCCTCTTTCGTTTTAAATATTTTCTACTTTCATTAGCTCTTAGTGAACTTCTTCCTGAAATTCTGATTTGTCTCTCAAATTACTCACTGTGGGATAAGTGTCTTTATACACATTAGCCTATATTTTTTATTATGAAATGCCGTAATTGCCTTTAAACCTACTTTAAGTTGTGTGCCTATGACTCAGTGTGTGTGTGTGTGTGTGTGTGTGTGTGTGTGTGTGTGTGTGTGTGTGTGTGTGTAGGAACTCCCTAACATGGGTACTGGTATTCAAATTCAACTCCTCTGGGAAAAAAACACTTGCTCTTAATCACTGAGCCATCCTTCAAGCCCATCCCCCTTTTCTTTGGTAATATGCATTTCCTCATGAGGCTGCCTTTGTCAGATGTTANAGGCACAGTTCCTATTGTTTCCAATGGTCTCCCTTAAGCTGCCTACTGGTGGATAAAAAGCATCAGTGGCAGAGAGCAACCAGTTCACCTCAGTTTTCATTCATAGGGTCTCTTTAAATTGGACCTTTCATGAATCTTCATGTAACACAATGTTTGCAAGTCTTTGCTTATGTCTCCCAGGATAATACATTAAATCTCTCTCTCTCTCTTCATATATATATATATATATAAACATTTTATGTATATATAAAATGTTTCTCTTATCTGTGTTATTTCCACCTTTCTGACCTTCTGACTCTTTTGCTCTTTTGGGATGACTACATTTCTGTTGCTGTT
>NC_034601.1:47653420-47664448 GCF_900095145.1 Mus pahari | reverse complement strand
TTTTGTGATTGGGTTACCTCACTAAGGATGATATCCTCCAAATACATCCATTTGCCCAAGAATTTCATAAATTCATTGTTTTTTATGGCTGAGAAAGAGGGAAATGTTGTGGATAGCCCTGGGGCTAATTGTGTGTGATGTTAACTCTGTTCTTCTGTGAGTGATTGTGAACAAGGAATGAGTCAGCACTCAAGTGATTTCCTGTAAATCTGCTTCAAACCTCATAGATGGGGAACATGGTATTGTAGCAGCAAATCTGCCCAATCTAGGCATACAGCACGTATTCATATTCATTGTGTTGTGTTTTCATTAGGTTGGAGAGATTTACTACAACAGATTGTATTTGAGATTGTTTCAGTATAGCCAAGAATATTCATGTTTTCTATAATCATCAATTTTTATATATCCAAGATAGTTATACAATATGAAAACCACACTTAACAGTCTTCACTCTGCCCTTAGCTTTGGCTGATCTGTACTGTGGAGCCTATAATTTGATGAAGTACAAGCACCTTACCCTCGAATAATAAGTAGTGCTACGTTTTGTTTTATGTATTTATTTAGGTTTATATTTTCCTGGTGTGTGTATGTATGTATGTGTGTCTGTGTATGTCATCTCATGTATATGGATATGAGACAGATTGTTAGGTTCTTTACTTCGAGTATATGAGCTTCAGGGTTGAACTTGGCTCTTCATCTTGGCAGTAAATGCCTTACACACTGACCTATCTTATTCTCACATTAAATGGTTTTATTTTTCTTCATGCATGGTGCTATCAGATATTTAATTAATTTTTTTGGAATAATGCAATTTCACTACAAAGCTTTGTTTCCACCATTTGGTTAATAACTCAGTGCATGTGCAAGCATGGATGATTTGTTCAATTTCTATAGTTTCAAGTGATGATTTTCTTTTGCCTCTAGAATACAGAAGTGCCCTTCTATTATTACAATCAACCGTATTCATCTAGTAGCAAGTGTTTTCCATAGTATGGAAGTATCTTGCTACTACATATAATCGTACAATGTAAATTAAAAAAAAAGTTACAGCATCATTATATGAAGTGGGATTGAGTGTAACTGGAATTCTTTTTAGACTCTCAGAGACATTGGAGCGTATGTGGTCTTAGTTCCAGGCACCTAACTGAGTTATTTAGGTAATATTGCTCCTAAAGCAGTTTGTATTCCATCTGAGTATTCTCATGCTTCGCACTGATAATATATTTTATCATAAGTAGATCACTTAAGGTTATGCCAAAGTGTGAGCAAGGAAGTCCACACTGCCACACACTATGATGTAACATGGAGGGACTCCCTCACTAGTGTCTCACATTATTTAGCAGCAAATGTTTCTGAGGGATTTCTCTAGGACCTGTGGAGTTAATACAGTTAGTATTCATTAATATTTTACTTTAACTTACAACTTGAAAACATACAATAGCTTAAATTTCTAAATAAGAATGGAAAGAGAAAAATTTTTTTCAATGTTGAGAAAGCTGTTAGAATTTTCTGTTACTTAAATATGAAACTAGTTTTATCAGAAGAACATTAACAAATGAAAACTATTTAAATAATCATATCATTGAATTTTGCATTTCCACACCCAGCAGTCTCTTGAAATGGTGTGTATTTCTTCAAAACACCATGGCTTGACTGTTTCTCCTGATTTGGTATATTTAACAGTACTGACCTATAGGGAAAATGATACTCTTTCCTTTGTAAAATAAGTAATTAATAAATAAGTTAATATTTGATTCATATCCTTTTTTAATAAATAATTTATAATTGAAATTAAAATAGAACTTGATTACAATGCAAGTATCTATTTACTATTAAAAACCTCAATTGAGGCATTATACTTAATAAAAACATGTTGACTGGTATAATCATAAAATGATGATATGTTTATCAATAGCTTGTTTGAAGTGAAATATTAGTAAATAGCACAATCCACAGAGAGATTGATATTAAATATAGAATGGAAATTGCTCAGAAATTAGAGTATTTGTATAAATATTATAGAACAGGTTATATACACATGAACTATATCAGAGATAATAGTAACACTCAGGAACATGCTCAGTGAATAATAATGTGCATAAAATTTGCAACATCAAGAATATTTAGAACTTTCTAACACTAAATAACGGTTGCTTTCCTTTTTTATTTTCCATTAAATTTTGTATGCATTTCTTCTAATAGTTCAATAGAACTTTGTCCAGCACAGCACTCAAACATAATTTAAAAAAAAATGAAATCTCACAATGGCCAACCATAGATGAAGAGCTACAGATAACCAACAGCAGCTGAGGGGAATAATCTGTTTACTTTGGACATAATCCATGATAAATTGTAAAATATGGTCACTTGTACATACAATCAACATTGAATGGACTCAATAGGTAGTCTATGATAGAAAAATGATCACAATACTCCTTTAACTGGCAAAATATCTAAATATTTCTCTATTAATAACTGTAGAAGGAATTTATACCAGTAGAACACAGATTACTAAGGTGTCCACATATCCTGTAATCAACCATTGGATTTCTTATGTGTGATGTGTAAGCTAGTATCTGATAACTGGGGAGAGAACTTCATTAAGTTAGGCAGCTGTATCTGCAAGTGTAGGCATATGCTTATCTGTCAGGTAGGGATACTGGGAATGCAAATTATTTTCATGATGATCCTTAACACAGACAGTCTTAGAACTTGAATTAAACCCCAAAACAAAAATATCTTGGCAGTTAAAATAAAATAGTCTTGAAGGATAATTAAGCGTTGATAAACATCTGGCACCAACTATTATCTGGAGTTTTTAATCTTAACTCACACACTGTGAAGCATGTCATGTGGACATGGACTTTTTGACTAAGAAGGTGGATCTTCTTTGACTTTGATTGGGATAAATATACTTGTCATTTCTACAATGACATTTTAATAAATCACGAATTTTTAAGTAAAGATGTGCTTTCAACTGAAACTTCAGCAAAAGAATTCATTATATTGAATAGTAACATAACTTTATATCCAATGAAGCAGCAAATAAAGTAGAAAGATAATTGTTACATATAAATACATCACTAAAAACATCTGAGGTCTTGTTCATACCAGCTAAATTACTCACTAAAAATATAAACCTATAATTACAGCACACTGTATGTTTTGGAAGCTCAAAGATGGAATTTTGAATGTTATTAGAAGTTTGAAGTGATAAATATTTAAAGGGATGGATGAGTTCGCCCTGTCTCAAATAAAGGTTACACAATATTATATATATCAAAGCATCACATTATTTATTATAAACATGTACAGATTTCATGTATTTTTCCACTAGTTAATATTTAAATTAATATATGCACATATATTGCCATAAATTTCTGCATGTTTGTGATTTTTTTTCAGTTATCCATACCTAAAAAATATGGTTATTACTTGTAGAGTCAAAGAAACAGAGACAAACTGAAGGCAGAATAGCTTTCTGTTTCTAATTTCCATAACTCATCTTATCTTCTTGAGCCTTTTCTGGGTGTCATGCCTTGTGCTATATCATCAGCCCTCAGTATGCCTAAATTGAATGAACACCAAATGGAGGAATTTTAGAACAAGAACAATTGTATACTCAATTTTTTATATTTAAAATAGTATAGAACTCTTATCTTTGATGAAACTGATTAATCAAAGAGTTTCAGTGAGAATGATACATACTGAGGATTCAGCATATCCTGCAGAGTGTAAAGTTATGTGTGCATGTGTGCACACACATACACACAGGCACACAGATACACAGACATAGACACACACACACACACACACACACACACACATACAACTACACCACACCATATATACTAACACACACATACACATACATACAAACACAGCACAGGTTTTCTGATTCAAATATGTGCTTCCTACATGCTGTATATGTGGGACCCTGAACTCTTTTCCTTTGTACTTCAGACAACACAAGAGTAATTTATTTGTTTTCTTTTTTTTTCTTTTCCTTTATTTTCCTTTCCTTTCCTTTCTTTCCTTTTCATTTCTTTTTTCCTTTTCTTTTCTTTATTTTCCTTTCTTTCTTTTTATTTTTTATTTTTATTATTTACTTTATCCCACTAAAGCTTAACTACAAAGGAGTAAATAAAACACACCAACAGCATTATCTCAATGTAATTGGCATTTGTCATAATTTTGGGATATGTGTCATGATGTTGTACTTTCTGGGTATTTGGGAATTATCCTAAGGGAAATAGAGAAAATCATTCTTTTGCCAAGATGTTTATTTGAGTGAGATGCCAAAAATGAATTCATCCCTAAAGCTTCTATCTAGATTCCAGTCACATAGATAAGTAAACATGCAGAACTCACTGTTGTAACTTGTGTAGTAGCAGGAGTGCTTTATAGTCAGGGGTAGATTGGCAATGAATTCAACAAGAGTGCCTGAAGCCACCTTATGCATGATGAGCTGTGGTGTCTCCTCTGGAACTCTCTGGCATCTGTATGCTTCATTTGGAACTATCTTTTGGTGCATTTTAAAAATAATCACAATTTATCATCTTCAAAGCAAAATCTTCAAGCATACCTCAAGCTTCAAGTAGGTACATAAAACTTTATTAAATATTTCCTCTAAAAATGATTTAAAAATCTTTTGGTTGTTTGCAATGAACACTGTGGCTTACTCTTGCATCAATTTCAAACAATATATAATCATTATTTGCTTTTTATTTAAAATAAGTGACAGAAAACATATACTGATGGCTCCTGAACATAGAAGTACTTCCAAACATTATTCCTGCTCAGAGATATAGAGAAAAACATGCCTTCCCTATTTCTTGGACTTGGTTTTGAAATGGATTTATTACTATATGCATTGATGACTTGTCAAGTGAACTGAATAATACCTGTTAGGGATTAGAATTCTCCTGTCTCTGCCACCCCAGTGCTGGGATTACAAACACAGGTTGTCACATAAGGTTTTGGTTTTCATGTTGCCTCTAAAACAATTTGATTATTTTTCAAATTATTTTCTTGGGTATAATCACAGATGGTTAATTTAAAGACAAAATAGAAGCAGACAAAAGCTTCTCAGAGTATTTGAAGTTATTATCTAAAAATTACAACTTCCACTAATAACTCACAACTTTTAATAATTCACAGATGCCTCAGAATCCACGCAGTTATTCTTTCATTCATCAGTAATCACCTTAAATCTTTCACTTCAAAGTTTTCAAACAATATGAGACAGTTGAGATTAAAGCATTATGCATTTTTCTTCACATCCAGGAGTATTAATCATATATTAATTTTTATGCCAAATCCTTATGTCAGGATAACATAATTGCTTGATTTATTCAGAGACAGTTAACTGTACATAAATTTTGCCTAAATTTAATTTTGAATAAGAAAATTGAATGGTATTACTAGCTATCCATATTCACTATGTTAGGATGTTAACATTAGTCATGGGAATTAAGAACGTTTTTAACTTTGCTTAATGGAATTTATGCCATCCTTTTTGCTTTATTATCCAAAGAAAATGTTTTGAGATCTTCATTCATTCACTTGTCTGAGGCCTTATCTTATCTTTCACTCAAAGATCTAATCAATTTTGAACCATTTTCTTGCCTGTTGTAGGAGATTTTGGAATTCTTTATTCACAGAAGTTTACTGTTGCAACGTGCTATTCATTATAAATTGCTACTACCTTTAACACCCAAGATCCACAGTATTTGGGACCCAAGTTAAACACTAATAATGAAATTGATCAAACCCTTTTAAATACAAGTATAGTTGCTGACAAACATGACTTTTTTAGGAACAAAAGCTTATCATTCCCAAATATTGAAGGTGTGGCTTTTGAAAGCAGATGTCAGCTTTGAGGTTTTGAACATACATGCCAGACCCAGTCTCTTTCTATTTCTCTATCTCCAAATTCAGATGATATATGTAAGCCACTACTTCAGCAGCACACCTGCCTATTGGCTGAATTGCTCCCCACCGCGATGACTGCGAATTCATCTTATAAACCTGTGGGCAAATTCCCAACTAAATACTCATTTTTATCAGTTGCCATATTTGTGATTTATCTTCACAACAGAAGAGTAATTTAAAAATTAAATAAAAATTGACTTTCATTCATTTATTTTTATTTTATTTATACATAAAATAAATATGGTATATTCTAGTAATTATGTAATAGGACATATAAATTATCATAATTTTTACACATTAATATTTTTCTGAATCATTTTTCTAATATTCCTGTGGCCCACATAGTGAAAAGGAATTCTAATATAAATTTATATGTTTCAGTATGTGATAAATTTGAATCCTAATTTTACAAGATTCTTTTGCGGAGTATTTTATTTTAAAAGTTTAGTACCATTATGATAGTTTTCACTTTGTAAAATTTCATAGAAAATGTATTATAGGTACAGTAGACTAAGATATTTTATTATTTTTCCTATAAATTCTTAAGTAAAATAATAACAAAAAATAATTTTTATAATTTTCAGCCATTCAGAAGTTTTTATCTTTTTGTTATATATGTCTCATATTGACTAGAACGTTTAAAAAATTATTCTGTGGAACCATTTATTGAAAGTCTTTCGATAAAGATATTAATGATAGTTTGAATGATCATCATCGCTAAGGTAATATTTTTAAACTACTAAAATTAATTAGGCCAACAAGAAAGTCATTTCAAGTATTTCCTTTAAGTACTTATCTATGAAGTTTCTGGGGATTGACTTAGATGATTGGTTTGCATTTTTACTATTTAAGATTCTGAAAACTATCCTTAATTTCTTATATCTATTTCTGTTTATGCTAGTTCTTCAGTTAACTTTAATGTTGTATACTTAATGGACAGAATTAAGCACATAACAAAAATACTATAAAATGAATTAATACTAGTAAATATTAAGATTGTAAGGTGTTTAAAGATTTATTAATAAGCAGTAGAGAATGTAACGGAAATATGTAAAAGCAATAATCATTGTATTTCTCTAACAGGATAAGAATCAAATACTTTCACTAAGAACATAATCTTTATAAGACAAAAAATGAGTATATACAATGGAAGTATAGATTTTTCTAAACAGTAATAATTGTTTTAATTTGATTACCATTATAATCAATAATTAAAATTCACCAACAGGAAACACTTCTAGAATGAAGGGCTCCATTAATGTTTCTATGAAGTATAATAAAATCATGTATTGTAAAGTAGAATCTAAGTCTGAGACTTCATTTACTAAATGAAGAGTAAGATGCTAAACATGACCTGCTTACTGAGGTTTAGAATGATGCCATGAAGCACTATGAGGCTGGAAGGGGCACGGAGTGTGGGCAAGATGAAGAAAGGGAATGAGAGATGTCTCACTGAATTACTGCCAGTCTCTCCTCACAGAGCATGACAACATAATATCTTACCATCACGTTTTCAAACTTTTTCTGTTTTTTTTTTTTTTTTTTTTTTTTTTTTTTTTTTTTTTTTTTTTTTTTTTTTTTTACTTTTTTGTTTGTTTTCAAGACAGGGTTTCTCTGTGTAGCTCTGGTTGTCCTGGAACTCACTCTGTAAACCAGGCTGGCCTCAAACTCAGAAATCGTACTGCCTCTGACTCCAAACTGCTGGGTTTAAAGGCCCTTTTCTATGAACTGAATATTCATGTTTCATAGTGCTGAGTGATAAAATTAACAATTTCATTATAGCACATCTCCTACTTTGAGTTTTATTCCACCAATAGTGTCCTTGCTATCCTTTCTTCCCACTTCCTGATCCTATTGATTTCTTTTAACATATACAAGATTTCATGTGTCTATGTAAAAACATAGACATTTGAGAAAAAATTCAATATGTAAATTTTGAGTATTGTTTAATTAGTTTAAGATCATAATTTCTATTTGACTTCCCCTTTCTTACAAACTTATTTTTCTTTATGATTGGAAAATATATCTCTATTGGGTATATATTATGCAGTTTGTTTGTTTGCTTTTTGTTTGTCTGTCTTAACCTGTCTTATGTGATGTACACAGAGGTTGGTTCCTTAACACACTCTTGTGAATACTGATGTAATAAATGTGTATATACAAGAATCTCTGTTATAATTTGTCTTATTGTGATTCTGGGAATGCTGTATCTCTGAATTAGGTGGTTGATTTCTATTTAGCTCTTTGAGAAGACCTCAATGCTGATTTATTTCAATAATAGCTGTAATAATTTATACTCCCACCAGCAGTTCATATTGGTAAGTTTTTCTCTTGATCCAGTAATTCTTATAATTTGTTTTCATAATGGCTGCCATTCTGACAAGTATGAAGTTTAATTTCGATGTTTTTAAATTTGCATTTCTCCCATGGCTACTAATGACATTTTTTTTTCTTTAAAAATTGTAAGAGCCAGAGAACCAGGAAGTCGATAGAAGATTGTATCAATAAACAATTGAACAATGACAACACCAATAGACTTACAAATGTGGTTGGGACAATATCACAAGATGCCCATCTTTAGGTGGAGAACAAAACAAAACGAAACTAACCTACAGGCTGTTAAAACATGTTGACAAGAGAGCAAGAATTAAAGAATTAGTCTTCCCAGGGATGATATATATATTCTAACTAATATATACATATATATTAGTTAGACAATACTAAATGGTGTACTTTAAAATCATACATATCCAAGCAATAATAGAGTGACCACAAAGCTAACATTACTATATTTACGCCTCTGTGTGTGTGTGTGTGTGTGTGTGTGTGTGTGTGTGTGTGTGTGTGTATTTGTAAAAATAGCCAAAAATGAAGAGGAGAAGTTGAGAGGGAATGAGGTAAGCAGTACGAGGTACATGGAAAGCTTGAAAGGAAGATGGGGAAGGAGAAAATGAAGTTATATTTTATTTATTTATTATTAATCATTCAATTCTTTTACGCCTCAAATGATAACCCAGTTCCCTGTTACCCCTCCACAAATGCCCCATCCCACATCTACTCTCTCTCCCCCTCCACAAATGTCCCATCCCACATCTACTCTCTCTCCTCCTCCACAAATGCCCCATCCCACATCTACTCTCTCTCCCCCTCCACAAATGTCCCATCCCACATCTACTCTCTCTCCCCCTCCACAAATGTCCCATCCCACATCTACTCTCTCTCCCCTCCACAAATGTCCCATCCCACATCTACTCTCTCTCCCCCTCCACAAATGCCCCATCCCACATCTACCCTCTCTCCCCCTCCACAAATGTCCCATCCCACATCTACTCTCTCTCCCCTCCTCTCTGTCTATATGACAGTGCTCCCTCAACTCACCCTCACTTTCCAGCACCACTACTCCAGCATCCTCCATATGCTGGGGCATCAAAACTCCACAGGACCAAGGACCTCCCCTCCCATTGCTGTCGTCCAAGGCCATCCTGGCCACATATGTATCTGGAGTCATGGATTACTTCATGTACACTCCGTGGTTGTTGGCCTAGTCTCTGGAGCACTGGGTGGTCCTGCCTGCCTATGTTGTTCTTCCTATGGGGTTGCAATCCCCCTTCGCTCCTTCCAGTCTTTCTGCCAGCTAAACCACACAGGGTCTTTGAAGTGAGTCTGAGCGCAGCACATAAAATTGAAAATTGGCTTTAAATGTGAATATATCATGTTGAATATCTACTAGGAGTATTTACTTTTATCTAATATGAATATTAACTGTCTCATCCCATATACAACCACCAAACCCAGACACTATTGCATGTGCCAGAAAGATTTTGCTGACAGGACCCTGACATAGCTCTCTCTTGTGAGTCTATGCCAATGCCTGGCAAATACAGAAATGGATGATCACAGTCATCTATTGGTTGGAACACAGGGCGCCCCTAATGAATGAGCTAGAGAAAGGACCCAAAAGTTAAAGGGGTCTGCAACCCTGTAGGAAGAACAATGATATGAACTCACAAGTATTCCCCCAGAGCTGTGTCTCTAGCTGCATATGTAGCAGAAGGTGGCAAGATGGCCTAGTTGGCCATCAGTGGGAGGAGAGGCCCTTGGTATTGCGAAGATCATATGCCCCAGTACAGGGGAATAGCAGGGCCAGGAAGTAGGAGTGTGTGGGTTGGGGAGCAGGGCAGGGGAGAGGGTATAGGAGGCTTTGGCGATAGCATTTGAAATGTAGATGAAGAGAATATCTAATTTAAAAAAAAGTTTTCATAACACTGGATAGATAATGTGGTGATTTTAAGAAAAATGACTCTGTAGACTCAAATATTTGAACACTAAGTTATCCAGGAGCAACACCACTAGAGAAGGATTAGGAAAAATGTCCATGTTGGAGTAGGTATGGCTTAGTTGGAGGACATGGGTCACTGGGGTAGTGCTTTTATGTTCAAGAAACTCAAGCCACACCCAATGATTCTTTTTTTTCCTGCTTACAATAATAGAACACTAAATAAGGTAATAACAAAATTTATTGGCAATTTTTATCTCTTAATAACTTTATATTTTTACCCATGTTGTTAATAATATACAGAAAAAATAAAAATAGAAGAGTCAAAATATGGATTGAAAGTCAAGGATTCATGAGGAAAAAAATTATTAGGTGTGTATAGTATTCATTCTTGAGAAGACATGGCAATAATAAATATGGTCACTGTGTCCCACAGAAGTTATGTGGCTCACTTGCATTAGGCTATCAAGTGTTACCTTATTAAAATGACAGAAGCATAGAAAACTTAAATGGTATATTTTAGTAAAATTGTTTGAGTAGTACACCATTGTGTTAATGTACCACATTTTCTGTATGTATTCCTCTATTGNGGGACATCTGGGTTCTTTCCAGCTTCTGGCTATTATAAATAAGGCTGCTATGAACATAGTGGAGCATATGTCCTTATTACCAGGTGGAAGATCTTCTGGGTATATGCCCAGAAGAGGTATTGCTGCTCAGCTATTAAAAACAATGAATTTATGAAATTCTTGGTCAAATGGATGTATCTGGAGGATATCATCCTTAGTGAGGTAACCCAATCACAAAAGAAGTTACTA
>NC_034601.1:47647905-47652774 GCF_900095145.1 Mus pahari | reverse complement strand
ATTAAAAAAAATAAAATTGTTTGAGTAAATCTGAAAACTCAGAGTCATGTATGGATTTACCCACAACTTTTATTTTTCCAAAGAGAGAAAAATATTTAAAATACTAGCACTGGGTATAGTGAAGCATACAGAGGCATGATTTATCTTTGCAGTTGACTCAAAAACAAGCCCCAGAATAACTGAGATTTCACTTCAAGTTGAAAGCCAAATCCCCACTGTTTACAGAGACTCTGGAGCCCTCAGGTAAAGATTTGATTTACATAAATTAGATCAATAAACAAAGGATAAACATGGGAAATGAATCAAAACACACTCACAGATAGAGTCATGCTATTAAGGTTTGTTTAGTTGAATTCCTCATGAAAGATAAGCAAGGAACCTATTGTGGTTTTCAAACTCAAGTGTTTAAGCTACTATCTCAATAATGCCAGAAGGAAATTAATACCTGTAAAAGCAAATTCACTTGTATTAAAAAACCTATTCTTCTACTTTGTTCAAAATAAGTCCATATATTTGTGTATCAAATATCAAGAAACAACAGTAATGTTTTATTATGAGACTTATTAATGTTATATGGAATATTTGTAGTTCTTATGATTTGAGATACTATAATTTTACTTAAAATTCTTTTCTTTGACTATAAACTGCTTGTATATTTCACACCAGTTAAAAAGTACTAAGATTCTTTAAATATCTGATCCTGTCATTTATTTTTTGCTAAAAATCAATAAATACATAAATAATTCTCTTGTAAAATTTCTTATATAATTAATACTTCTTTTTAGGTATTTAATTTCAACACAAATTATAACAATGAAAAATGAAATTATTAAAGCCTACTGCCCCAGCACTCGGGAGGCAGAGGCAGGTGGATTTCTGAGTTCAAGGCCGGCCTGGTCTACAAAGTGAGTTCCAGGACAGCCAGAGCTATACAGAGAAACCCTGTCTTGAAAAACAAACAAATAAATAAACAAACAAACAAAGAAACCAAAAAAAATATGACCAAGATGAGTTTGAATTCAGAGACCTGCATGTCTGTCTCCTTGGATTAAAGGTCTGTACTACCACAGTTGGACCTAAGCTTTTCTTTAATTCTTTTCCACAAGTTTGAACCTTACCTGTTTGGGATTCTCCCCTGAAGTCACCAATCCCATTATTCTATTTAGCACTTAGCTGTTTTTGAATTTATCTCCCTGAGAACAGAATTTAGCTCCATTCTTTCTGGTGGTCCTTTTGATTATAGGCCCTAATATGCATGGGCATTAGTAACAATGGGACATGGTTCACAAATCTCCTTTTCTAATTCAGTTAATCTAAACCTCTTCAGTTTAGCCCCATGCACTTTTTTGGGGGGGGGTGGGGTGGGTTAAGGACATATACTTCACTATAGTATCACAAAAATGATCATCAGGCAACATACTAAAATTGACCTCCTCTGAAACTTGAGCCTGCCCTGAATTTCAAATAGTCCTGAGCACCACTAACTTCCAGGCTTTTCCAAGTGTGGCCCACTATGCCACACTTAAAGCATTCAACTATTCTCTAATCCATAGTCCTAAAGTCCACATCCCTTCAGACAAAATATGGTCAGATCTATCACAGTAGTAAAGAAATCACAGTCCTTGGAACCAACTTCTGACCTTGATAGGATGTATATTGCTATGAAGAGACACTATAACCATGGCAATTCTTATAAAGGAAAACCCAATGGGGATGGTTAAAATTTTCAGAAACTCAGCTCATTATCATTATGGTAAAAAAACAAAAAACAAAAACATGGTGGATTACAGGCAGGCATGAAGCTGGAAAAGGAACTGAGAGTTCTATATCTTGTTGCATAAACAGAAGGTAGAGACTGTCACTGGGTAAAGCTTGAACAAAGGAGACTTCAAAACTCACCCCAACACTGACACACTTTCTCCAACAAGTTCACATGTATCCCAACAAGGGCATACCCTTAATAGAGCCATTTGTTATGGCCAAACCATTCAAACACATGAGTCTATGGGGTCATCCCTGTTCAAAGGATCATAGTCAGTACACATTTATAAAAGTTGTCCTAAGGAATGACATAACATTGCAAATGATACAGGCCAGAATCTGATAATCATGTCAGCTTAACAGTTTCTAAATTATCTAACATAAAGATAGAGACAATGTATCAACTTTATCCTAAATATGAGGACTTTTGTTTTCTGCATAAAAACATGTTTCTCTATGACATGTCTAACACATAGCCCCAGCAATAAAGACAGTAGCAGCTTTCATAGCAAATTATCAGCATATATATAGAAACCTATATGTTTCTTGGTGTTGGTGGAGTCCTGTCACATATAATGAATGTCAATTGCCCCCACCCTGACATATTGAACTTGTTCTAGTTTAGTTAAAGACTTTATGTCCCGACTTACAGGACTAAACAACAAAGGTCTTGAGGGAGGAAGTGAGAATGGATAGAACAAGAAATGCAAGGGAAGGAGACAAAACAGAGATCTGTTTAAGCTTCATTTATTTTCAAAAAAAACATTTTACTTATAAAGCTGCAAACCACAATTACAAAGTAGAATAAAATGTTCAAGTACATGACAGGGTAAATGGAAAGTGCTAAGCAACCAGTTGAGTAAAAGGAAAGTTCTAACCACAAGGTGTCTTAAGGAAGGTTCTAACTTCAAGGTCTTAAGGCTGGAAGCTTCCAACCACAAGATTTTTTAATTATACTCAGGGATCATAAAAACAAATCTCCTAAAAGCAGGTTAGAAAAAATAATTGTAAAATAAGCAATGGCCCAGGGACAAGATGGAGATTGAAATGCCAAGGGTTTTTGGGCCCCAACAGCTATATACTTGATAAGGGTAGGAAGTAGATGTTTCAAGGCTTTACTGTAGTTAATGGCATCTGTAACCCTGTTGTTTTTCGGCCCATTCTCTTTTTTTCCCTGAAATAATGACTTTGAGACTTCTTATATATGAATATGTACTTAGACAACTAGCTTTGTCTCTGTTCCCCAACTACCTCATATCTCAGTCATCCAGCTTATTCTATTCTAAGTGTGCCACATGACTGGTTCCTGCATCTATATCCTTCTTGGAAGCAAATGTCTAGCACCTGACTATTTCACAGATTCCTCTCTCTGTAGAAAAATTCCATCAACATATTTCTTGACTAAGCTAATAGAACAACAGTATTTTTTGATAAGTGATGCTTCCATATAGTACAGGAGAGTCTTTCTATACTTTATCAATCTCTTTTTGTTACTAGACAGGCCTGACAACATATTTCAATTTTAATGACTGTACTTGATACCTTTTCTCTTCTCCGAGAAGATTCATTGATCCTTGCTTCTTGACATTCAAGGAGCATTGCATCAAATCCTAGATAGTGACATGATTTTATAAAAGGTCTTCTATTAGTAGGTAGACATGATGCCAATGGAGCAAGCACAACAGTACATCTATCAAACATATTTATTTGTGTATTTATTTGTTTATTTAATTTATTTACTTTGTATCTCTGGGAAAGTGCTGTCCTTGGGAAAGCAAATTATTCAGGGACTTTTAGCTATCTTACATACTACACCATACCTCTATTTCCACAGCAAAAATATGAGCATGTTTTAGTAGTTATCTTGAGGAATTCATTAAACATAAAAGGTTATCAAAATTTAACTGAATCTGAAGTATTTGTTAGGATTTTGATTTTCAGCTTTGAAGCTCCTGGACAAGAAATGAAAAGTTCTGTAACCTTGATGTCTAATGAAATATCAAGATTCTGGGAAAGTATTCACATGCCATTTACTCTATCATCATTTTGAAAGGTTATCATATACCATATATCATATAATTTGGAGGTTATAATAGAAAAAAATACCAAAAATTAAAATAATAGATTAAAACAGAGAGCAACATTAGGAATGGTATTTGAAGTTTACTTATACATATTTTAATATAAAATATTAACTTATACATACGGTTTTCTTGTCTGCATGTATTTCTGGGTACCAAGTGAATGCCTGTGGGGACACAACGCTTGAAGAGAATAGCAGAATCCCCTGGAACTACATTTACAGATGGAATAGATTTAGCAGCTGGTTGCTGGTAATTGAAATACAATCTTCTGGATAAGGAGCCAGTGTTTTTAAAAACTGAGCTATCCCTCAAGGATCCTGGTTAAAGTTCACAGTGAGTTATATGAAGAAGTGAAACAAGAGTTTCGGTCAGCAAGCTCTTGTTGACATCCACAATAGTGTCTGGGTTTTGTAGTCGTATATGGGATGGGTCCCCAGGTGGGGCAGTCTATGGATGGTCATTCCTTCAGTCTCTGCTCCACACTTTGTCTCTGTAACTCCTTCCATGGGTATCTTGTTCCCCCCTTCTAATAAGGATTGAAGTATCCACACTTTGGTCTTCCATAGGAGCCTGATATAGCTATCTCCTGAGAGGCTCTGCCAATGACTGACAAATACAGAAATGGATACAAACAGCCATCCATTGGACGGAGCACACGGTCCCCAATGAAGGAGCTAAAGAAAGGACCTAAAGAGCTGAATGGGTTTCCAGCACCATAGGAGGAACAACAATATGAACTAACCAGTACCCCCAGATCTCCCTGGGACTAAACCCCAACCAAAGAAAACAAATGGTGGGACTCATGGCTCTAGCTGCATATGTAGCAGAGGATGGCATAGTCAGTCATCAGTGGAAGGAGAGGCCCTTGGTCCTGTGAAGGTTCTATGCCCCAGTGTAGGGGAATGCCATAGCCAGGAAGCAGAAGGGGGTGGGTTGGTGAGCAGAGAGAGGGGGTAGGGGATGGGGGATTTTGGAGGGGAAACTAGAAAAGGGGGTAACATTTGAAATGTAAATATAGAAAATA
>NC_034601.1:47610480-47647792 GCF_900095145.1 Mus pahari | reverse complement strand
GGGATTTTGGAGGGGAAACTAGAAAAGGGGGTAACATTTGAAATGTAAATATATATATATATATATATATATATATATATATATATATATATATATATAAAGAGTATCAGTCAGAAAGCTGTCTGAAGAAAGGAAATCTGAGATGTCTGTGGGCATAGCTCACATCCTCACTTCAGGAGTCCATAGCTAAGGAGTTATTGGTTTAAGATTCATCACTCACAAATTAAAAGAAGGAATCTCATAGATGAATGGAGAGCAATTTTAAAAATATGTTTTATTATTATAAAGTCCTACGCTGTATATAGCAGAGTGTGGAAAACAAGCCAAGCTTAATATGGTATACCATGAGAGAAAAAAAATGGTACATTGAGAATATTATCTAGATACTTTTCAAAGGACTTATACCAAATTTAACATGGACTGAAATAAATTGTATCTAAATCAGTTGACTCCCTGAATATACTTAAATATTACATGCACAAAGCAGGAGCAGACAGAACACTACATGCTGTGCCTTCTCTCCAGAGTCAGCCAGTGAGGTGAACTCACACTATTCATGCAGCCAGCCAGCAATAGCAAGGTAATATCACAATACTCAATGAGCAAGACATGTAGATACATCAAGTCTAAGTTTTTAAATGAAATAAAAGAAAATCTGAGAAAAAAGTCAATGTAGTAAGCACATCACTATACAATAGTATTGAGGAATCGATATTTATTACAGAGAAAACAAGAAGATACTAAGTGGACAAAGCCGTTTTATACTTGGTAGCCAACGTGACAAAGAGGGGTGGAAAGGAGAACTCGCACTGTGGAATTTTGAGCCTAGGAAGACAGAGAATCATCAGACAGCAGACGAAAGGGTGAGATTGAGACTTCCGAGATAATGATGTCTCGGGGGTATGTGGCAATGCAGGTTTAAGTGAATTTTAAAGTTCTGTCGTGTATGAGTCCCAATATAAGCAAAAGATGTTGATGATACACACATAGGGTTGGAAACTACTCTTCATTTCTATAACCTCCAGGCAATTTGAAACCTGCATCTGGACATTACTCTTAACTTCATTTTAATCACACTCTTCTTGCCCTAATAGACAGTAGATATCTGTTAGATACACTTAAGCACACTTGACATATATTTGACTCAATTAAGGACATCACTATGTCAATAATTATATTATAGCTTGCCGGAACCTTCTGTACAGTTCAGTCACTGATGCGTTCTCATTATAAACAAAGATTCAGGCTGATGTTATTACCTTCTATATTACTTTCTACACAACTTTACTTTCATTTTAAGATTTTATAGTCAGAATATATTTACCAACACTCTTTTCCTTCCCTCTTTCCATGAAAAATATGACGCACCCCTTAAGTAGGTGCGTTTTGTGAATATATGAAAAATCATTATTTTAATTCCATTCATAATTTAGTATTCTTAATATTTTAACTGATTAGATTTTTATTCTAGTCAGATGATTATACATCACATTCAAATAAAACATGAAATTATGATAAAATTACAAAGTGATTATATACATACATATATATGATATATATTATAGATAGAATATATATATATATATATATATATATATATATATATATATATATATATATATATATATATATATATATATATATATATATATATATATATATATATATATATATATATAAAATCATTTTGGTCCATGTAGTGTTGTCTGTATGTATGTGATCTAGAGCTGAGTATTTGGTGTTGGATACATTCATTGTTCCTAGCCATTAGGAAAAAAAAATCGAAACAACTTTGCAATTGTTTTATATCCTGTTCAGAACAGCAAAGATTGACAAAATAGCTAGCAACAAATACTAGTGAGGATGTAGGAAGAAAGAGCCCTTCATTTATTGATGCATCGGAACACACTCTGATCCAGTTATTTTGGAAATCAGTTCAGAGAATCCTCAAAAACTAAATTTCCCGCATGACCCAGCTCTAGTTCAAGCACCCTTTGGCATATTCCCAAAGGACATAGTATTGCAATACATGGATATTTCCATAGATGTGTACACTATTCAATAAAGCTAGTAAATGGAAACCACTGAAATATACTTTAACTGTTGAAAAGATAATAAAAAATATTATACATACGCATTGTGGAATAATATTCATCTGAAAGAAAAAAGTGAAATCACAACATTTGCAGGTAAATGGATGGAAATAGGAAAGTTCATATTGAGTGTTGTAACCCATACTCAGGGAGGGAAACTTCACATGATCTCTCTCATCTGAGGTTCCAAGTTCCAAATTTTCAGATCTGAGTCTAGAACCTGGAGAAACCTCAGAAAAAGACAGTAAAAAGTAACCATGGAGGGGGGTTCAACAGGAGATTAACAGGGTGTTTGTGATTTGAATGGGAAATAGGAAACAGGGGCCAAACACAGGTTTTAATTAAAGAATGGGATGAAGATAAAACCAAAAAAGAGGCAGTATGGCAAAGGAATAGTAAGCAAGTCTGAAGGAGTCACAAGGCTCCTCTATAGTGATGACTTTTAAGAAATACATTGTTTTAAATTAGAGACATTTCTTCTTTTACTTAAAAGGCATTACCTGGAAATTTTCTGCTTTTAGAAAAACTCACTGGTTTAAGTCATCCTAGAAAAACATTCAGAGCCTTGCTTTGATTTTTTTTATACTGAATTAAGTATTTGTATATAGCAATAGTTTTCTCTTTTCTTTCTCAAACTAGTGTTTTAGTTGCTTTACATTTAAGAATTTATCTGAAACCCACCTAAATTATTCAGAATCTCATGCATAATAAACACAGACTTTTATAACCCTTATAATAAATGTTCATCTGAGCAGATGGTTTCTCGCCATGGTCTGCACTGTAACCTGTGATTCATGGGTTACATGCCTCGGGGGAAAGAGTTTATAAACACTGGATTAGCAGCATAATTACATTTAGTTTGGAGAAAAACAGTGACATTATTGAAGTAAAAGCAAACCTATGACCAGGAAAAGTAGAAATCTGGAGATTCAGTCTTACACACAAAGCCATGAACTTGAACAATGAATTCCACAAAGCCACAAGAGCAACTTTAACCTTTGTCTTCTTTTACAAACACATAAATTTAATTAGTAATATGGGCTGATGACTTTTTTATCCTCCAAGTACCTAATAAAGCAATTATATATTATGACAATATGTTACAATTTCTTTGTTAAAGACAAGTTTCCAGGAAGAGGACCTGACAGGAAAGTGGAGGACACAGTTTAAAGCACTGCAGGACTATGTGAAGAACAGAGAGACCGCTGATCCTGGGAAACTGGCATTTCTCCAATGGAGGAGGTGATGGGTAAATTATGTCCTGTAGTACAGGAGAATGAAAGCTAAGAGGCTTTCAGCTCCAGTTCTGGATGCATGAGGATTATAGGTCACTATCTCAGCTTTCTTTTCACACTTAGGTGCAAACTTGGGTGATATTAATTTCTGTTCCTTTTATACTCTTTATGCTGAGGAAGCCAAGGCATGTATATGTTTTTAACTAACCTACATAGTTCACTCCTCTAAGGGAGAATATACTGCATTTTTCCAAATAATTTTTAATGGAGAAAATAAAAAATTCTTTGAGGTCAGTGGATACTAGAGAGGAATATCCATTAGGTACCTTTAGTTGGAATACTTATCATTTAAAAATCTACAAGGATAGTGAAAATATCAAGTGCTGATATTTAATTCTATACGTTACCCTTCTGCCAGTATCAAACACCTCTTACATACCAGGATGTTAGTTCATCTAACGATGTGTCTGCTTATGAAATTACATATCTTGGGACTGGACTGACTAATAAATACAGGATTTTGAAAATAAACGACTGTTGGGTTCCTCTCTAAACAGGTCCTATTATGAAGCACATATTAACTAAGTAAAATGGAAGCCAAACATCATAGTCTAAAATTATATAGGATATTAAACTTTTCAAAATGTTTTTCAGGCCTGTCCCCAAGTATGCAGGGAAAATTGCTCAACCATGTTCACCATTGCTCTATTCATAACAGTCAGAAGTTGGAAACATATTAGATACCCATCAACAGAAGATTGGATAAAGAAAATATCCTCCATTTGAAAAATGGAGCACTTCTCAGCTGTTAAGAAATGACATCATGATATTTGCAGATACACAGATGAATCTAGAAAAAAATTATACTGGGTAAGATATCCCAGATTCAGAAACCGTAATGTGGTATACATTAACTTACATGTGGATACAGCTGTGGGGACAATGATATCCCTATTAAAATCCATAGAATGACTGGAGGCAAGTATAGAGTAAGAACAGATAGATCTTGTAAGGAAAGAGAAATAAATAAAGGTATGGAGTAATGGCTACCTATTACTGCTGGAATGGTTGGATCATGGGGAAACTTATAATTACTAGGAGATAGAAAACCAACTTCTGTTAATGGAGTAATACTGAGTGTTTTAATCCCTTTAGGACAGTCCTCATGCTAAGGAATAGCTAACAAACTAATAATGGACTCCAGCACAGTGGGATTTTGTTGTTGATGGTTTTGTTTGTGTGGGTGTGGATGTATTGGCTGGTTTTGTATGTCAACTTGACACAAGCTGGACTTATCACAGAGAAAGGAGCTTCAGGTGAGGAAATGCCTGCATGAGATCCAGTTGTAAGGCATTTTCTCAATTAGTAATCAAGGGAGGAGGAACCATTGTGGGTGGTGCCCTCCCTGGGCTGGCAGTCTTGGGTTCTATAAGAGAGTAAGCTGAGCAAGCCAGTAAGAAATATCTCTTCATGGCCTCTGCATCACCTCTTGCTTCCTGACCTGCTTGAGATCCAGTCCTGACTTTGGTGATGAACAGCAATGTGGAACTGTAAGCAGAATAAACCCTTTCATCCCCAACTTGCATTCTTGGTCATGATGTTTGTGTAGGATTAGAAACCCTGACCAAGAGAGTGTGTGTGTGTATAAAACTTATCAAAAATGAAGAAGACAAGTTGAGAGGGAGTGAGGCAAAGGAGTAGGAGGCAAGGTACATAGAAAGGTTGAAAGAAGAAATGGGAAAGGAGAATATGATGTTATATTTTAAATGAACAAATAAATGCAAACGTAGGCTCAGCACATAATATTAGAAATGTGCTTTAAATCTGAATCTATCATGTTGAATATCTCCAGGTATTCACTTTTAACTAATATAAGCATTAATTATCTTAAATAAATATTCATATAACAATGGATAAATAATGTATTTGGTTTAATAAAAATAACTTGTAGGTTCAAATATTTGAATGGTTAGTGACCAGGGAGCAGCACCACTTGAGAAGGATTAGGAAGGATATCCATATTGGCATTGGCGTATGTGTGGCCTTGTTGGAGGACACGTGGCACTGGGGGTGTGCTTTAATGTTCTCTATGTAGTCATCCCAGTGACTTGTACAGGATCATCTTCTCCTTCCTACTGCCATGCTCCCTAATATGATGATAATGAAATAAACATCTGAAATTGTAAATAAGCTCAATTAAATGCTTTCTCTCATAATTCACCAGTCATGTCATGTCATTACAGCAATAGAGCACCGACTAAGGCAATCACAAAATTTATTGGTATTTTTTATTTCTTAATCACTTTATATTTCATCCGTGTTCTTAGTAATAAACATATTTTAAAAACAGGAGAGTCAAAATATGTATTGAAAGTAGAAGATTGCAGAGGAAAGAAATAATTAGTTATGTATAGGATTCATTCTTGAGCAAGCATGGCAATTATAAATGTGGTTATTTGTGTTCCACAGAAATCATGTGACTCTCTTGCATTAGGCTCTCAGTTGGCACCTTATTAAAACAACAGAAGCATGAAAAAATCAAAAGTAATATTATAATACACATACATGCTTTTATTGGATTTGTTTTTGTATGTTTGTTTATTTTGGGTTTTTTTTTTCTTGTTTTTCTTGTGTGGAGGAGTGTTGGGTGTTCCTGTATTTGGGTTTTTGACTTTTAGAGAAAAATCTTAAAGTTTGATGGATAAAGAGAAGAGAATATCTGGACAGACTTAGGGAAGGGGAAGAATATGATCAAAATAGAGCTAAATTTAAAAAAAAATGTTTTAAGTAGTTTTTCTGGAAGATTTAGCATCTACTTTCATTTTAGCATTTGTAAATATTAAGTAGGAGGTGACCCAACATGCATCTGACAGTGACTGGTACTTTATTCTTGACTATTAACACTACAAAGAAAATAAAATACTAAGAAATTCTAAACATTTAATACTTACCTGATGTAAGTGTCTCTTTAGATTCTGGCTTTTGTCTCTCTTTGTAAGGTCTTACTCTCCTTTGTAAGCAACATGAATAATGCCACCATCTAGTCAATTTATAGATCGTCTTTAATCCCTTACTTTCTCTCATACACATTAGCTGGTATCACAAAAATAATCAATATCAACCTAGTCATTTTATATAGCAAATTCTTTCAGTTCTCGTATTTCATGGTCTCTAAAGCCTGGATAAAGTAAAAAGTAAGCATTTCATCTTCACCTTATGCCTGGTCCTTGCTGCTGGGGCAGACCCCTAGTTGGTCTGCTCCTGTGAAGAATCCATATCCCAATTCATCCTGGAGAACCCAATGCACTCAGAGCAGTTGGTAATAAAACGCCTAATCACTCCCTAAACCCCTGAGTCCCAGAGCTGCTTCTGGGAGCCTGGTGGACTCATTAGGCACCAAAACAACCTCCTTTCTGAATACCACTCACCTTCCACCCCTTCTATCTGGTCCTTGCTGCTGGGGCAGCCTCCTAGTTGCTCTGCTTCTGTGAAGACTCCATATCCTGATCCAACCTAGAGGACCCACTGCACAGAGAACAGTTGGACACACTGTACTCAGAGAACTTGAACAGTTAAGGATCCATTGCTCTCAGAGCAGTTGAGGATCAGCTGCACTCAGTACAGTTGGACAACAGCTTGACTGCTCCACTGAAGACCCAACAATCTGAAGGTCTCCCATGAGATCCACCAGTCAAGGCAACAGATCAGCAGCTTCATTGCCCCTCTGAAGAGCCCCCAGCTGGAAGGTCCCACACGTGGTCTGATACAGTCAGGGCTGCAAGCCTATCAAGGCACCTGAAGTAACCTAGGCACAAAAGAGGCAGACTCCATACAGTCACCCAGATCTACAAACACCAGGCCTATCCAGATGGCGAAAGGCAAATGTAAGACCTTAAACAACAGAAGCCAAAATACATGGGCAACATTTGACAAAATACAACATCCCTTCATGGTAAAAGTATTGGAGAGGTCAGGAACCCAAAGCCCATACCTAAACATAATAAAATCAACATCCAGCAAACCAACAGCCAATATCAAATTAAATGGAGACATAGTTGAAGCAATCCCACTGAAAGCAAATAAGACAAAGGACTTTGTTGATAAGACAAATTGGCAACCTACCAATTGGGAAAAAAATCTTCACTAACCCCACATCTGATAGAGGGCTAACTTCTAAAATATATAAAGAAATCAAGAAGTTAATCACAAAAAAACAAAGAAAGAAAAGAAAAAAATCACAAAAGAACTCACTTGATATGCACTCACTGTTAAGGGGATATTAGCCCAGAAACTTGAAATATCCAAGATACAATTTGCAAAACACAAGAAGAAGGAAGACCAAGGCATGGATACCATCCAGAGACTACCCCACCCGGGGATCCATCCCATAATCAGCCACCAAACATAGACACTATTGCATATGCCAGCAAGATTTTGCTTAAATGACCTTGATATAGTTGTCTCTGGTGAGGCTATGCCAGTACCTGGCAAATACAGAAGTGGATGCTCATAGTCATCTATTGGATGGAACACAGAGCCCCCAATGGAGAAGCTAGAGAAAGTACCCAAGGAGCTGAAGGGGTCTGCAACCCTATAGGTGGAACAATAATATGAACTAACCAGTATCCCCAGAGCTCGTGTCTCTAGCTGCATATGTAGCAGAAGATGGTCTAGACGGCCATCATTAGGAAGAGAGGTCCCTTGGTCTTGCAAACTTTATATTCCCCAATACAAGGGAATGCCAGGGCCATGAAGTGGGAGTGAGTGGATAGGGGAGCAGGGCTTGGGGAGGGTATAGGTAACTTTCGGGGTAGCATTTGAAATGTAAGAAAATATCTAATAAAATTGGAAAAAATTAATTGAAAAAAAAAACAACTCAAGAAGTTAATCACAAAATAATAAAAATAAATAAATAAATAAATAAATAAATAAATAAATAAAAACAACCAAAAAGGGGTATAGAACAAAACTGAGAATTTACAAATGAGTAATCTCGAATGACTGAGAAGCACCTAAAGAAATGTTCAAAGTCCTTAGTGACCAGAGAAATGCAAGTCAAAATGACCGTGAGAGTCTACCTTATGCCAATCAGAATGACTAAGATCAAAACCTCAGGTGACAATACATGCTGTAAAAGATGAGGAGAAAGAGGAACACCCTCCATTGCTGGTGGGATTGCACACTGGTACAACCACTCTGGATATCAATCTGGAGTTTCCTCAGAGTGTTTGAAATAGTTCTACCTGAAGACCCAGCTATACCACTGGAATGGAATATGGAGTATAAAAAATGAATTCCAAGTAAAATTAAAATTCAATTAAATTAAAAAAAAAAAAAGAATTTGACCTTCCTGGACTAATATAATCTGGCCTCAAATTATTTTACTTCTAATTAGTCTTAAATATGAACAATTTATTTAAGATATGAGTTTACATCAATACAGACTCATTCCTCCATTGAGAGTGCAAATTTAATATATACATATTTTACTTTGACTACAATATATGCTCATAGAATGAATCTTAGTAGTTTTCACCCTATCAGCTTCATCTCTCACTCTCTCTTTCTAACAACATTGTTTTAATATAATCTTCCTTTTCCTTACTTAATTTTGTTTTCACATGACCCAATGAATGTAATTAAAGCTTCTTGCCAAAGCATGGGTGAAAAGTTTAATTATCTGAACAAATGTTGTACCACTGAATAAGATTTTAGAACACTTGCCTCCCTTTTGCCAAAACATCTTTAAAATATTTTATCTTCTGATATTTAATTTGCTTCTCACATTTCAGATATAAACCCATAACCTATTTCATGTAATACTTTAAAGTTTGTCTAAATAACAAGAACTTTATTTTGATTCCTAGGATATTTTTTTTATTTCAATTGGGAAAACTATTACGTTTTCAAACACCAAATGATTTTGTAAATGTTCTTGATAATTTCACTTTTTGTGTATTTGAGGGAGTTTAATACACTATTGTCCAATTTCATCAGTTCCTCACCAACTTCCTTTTCTGAAACCTTAAACTAGATAAAGTCATTAATTTTGAAATTCACTCAGCTTTTTTTTTTCTCAAAACAATGTCTTAATCAAAACAAACGATATTTCCAGAATGTATTCAAAGCAATGTTTTTAAATGAAGAAGGCAATTACAGATGCGTATTTTTATATCATTATTTTTATGTTCACAGAGGTTAGTTTAGTAGCTGTTCATAGTGGAGCTTGTCTGACTTTTATGTAATCATCTGACGATATGAAAATGTCTGTTGCTCTGATGATGTCAGAATATTTTTGATAACACCTTATCCTCTGTATTCTCTTTTACGCTGCTGTAACAGAAGGGTTGAGTACTTGGGAATAATTGAAATCTTATTTTTTCACAGTTCTAGAGTTTGTGAAGTCTAAGTTATGAAGATAGCATCTGACTTCAACTTTTGTGTGTGCTGATGAACAAAAGGCAAAGTGAGCCCCAGTGGCTAATCACACAACACAGGGCTCTTTTTGTAATGATAATTCAGCAATCTTTATATCATAGACACTTGCCACCCACCCCTTCCTTCCAATGTTTTAACACTTCAGGATACTCTTATAATACCTGGTTTGTGGAAGACACATCTAACACGTTATGTTTAGTATCTTAGAACATTTGTATCTTGCCAGACACTTTCATAACAAGATTTTAAATGTCAAGTAGAAAACAAAAAAGCAGAGTGTATGACAGATGGGGACATAAAGAGGCCTCTTCTAGCATGCCTCACCTTATGGCATTTGAAAAATTGACTAATTGCACTATAAATTAGATCATCAGTTAGATTATGTGAAATGAAAATTCCAAGGAGCAATCTTTATGTAATTATTTTGTCACATCTGAGATCAGAGTGAAATCATTGCAGATAAAATCTGGTCCTCCACAAACCTTCATTATGGATTTTCTCATTAAATATCATTTAATCCCCATTTGCTATAATCATCATGGTTTTCTCTAATTAAACGCTAAATCCTTAGAGAAATATAAATACCTTAAAATGTGGTAATTAAAGAAATGAAAATTTTCTTATCTGAGTCATTATGTTCTAATTCTTTATATACTTAATCCAAAGGAAATGATAATGTAAAGTCTAATATAGACACAAAACAAAGTTCTGTGTCATAAAGAAGTAATAATTACATCCATTGTTATCCTTAGTACTTTTTCTCAAATAATATTTTAAGCCATTTTCTCATTAGGTGATGATGTGTTCAATTTATCTTGCTCACACAATCTTGCCAAACTAGCATTGCAGAGTCTGATTCAAATTTAAGAACTGAAAACAGAATTAGGATTTAAGTTTCATTTTTTGATATTAGAAGTAACAATTATAACAAAGTAAAATAGATTCATATATTGATAGTTACTGTCATGGTCTATTATCAACATAGTTATTTGTATTTCAGCAATTTCATTTTAGATATAACTTGAAACTTATATGTATAAATTATTCAATGTTTATTATTAGCACTTTCATAATTTTAAAGGGATCTCCTTTTTTTGTCTTAGACAGTTTGTATATTCTAAAACCCTGTATCATTTATGTTAAAACATCTACATTTCTGTAAGCTCCTTTACTATTTAGTTCACTATATTTTTAATAATAAAATTTGGACTTCAGGTACTGAACATAGAAAGGTTGTTTTTGTTTCTTTATTTTTTTGTTTTAATGTTTAAGAACACCTGCTTTCAAAAGAGTAAATTGAAGAACACTGGTCTTAGTTTGGGTTGTTATTAATAATTCATTTTTTCAATTATAAAAGTGTATATTTTAATCCTTAAAATATTAAAGGCACCTCCATCTGAAGCACAGTCATTGTGTGAACATAACTCTAGAAAATATACTTGTTAGCTTTGTGTCTGTTTAGTGCTCTATAAGCTTGGATAATGTCCAAGTAGATTCTGCAGCATCTTGGCCCATCAAGAAAGGAAATCAGGGCTTACACCCCTCTTAGGATTCATAATGTTGGAAGTGACGAGTCTGAAACATAGACAGCAACATGTTGGTCATCATCTCTGTAGTTGTATTTATAATTTTTAACCTGTATTCTTTGCTTTTGTATTTTTATACTGTATCACTATAACCACTTTACAAATAGTAAGAAAGCCCTCTGCCACTGACATAAGTTCCCATCTCTCATGGTTTTTCCAAAAGAAAAATGCAAATTGACGAACAAAGTTGCAAACTGAAATCATCTCTGCTCACAGTCCTTTTGTCTCCTGTTGAGCAAGCCACTGTGTCTGGGAAAGAGAAAATTGGAAAGTGCATACTAACCTGATGGGAATAATCAATCAGTGAGCAAGAAAATACATGCTATACCCAATATTAAAAACTACTATATTTCTATTTATGCATAAAAAACAGACTTAAATCCTAGCTTAGATATTCAGCTTCTTAGATTTCACATGATAAACAAATTCAAAGAATATTTTTTTAGCTCTACTATTTGTGTACACCATGTTATTTCATGAAATGCCCAACATACCTATGAGGTGGTCTGGTTCCAGACTCAATATTTTAGTTGTAGGTTCAGAAGTTCAGTAAAAGTTCAGAAAACACACACACACACACACACACACACACACACACACACACACACACACACACACACCCAACTTCAAGGAACATGTCATGAAGGATTCATTTCCACATATCAAAAGTAAAACTGCAGAAACCTGAATTATTTGTTGTAGAAATCATAACTTTAGAGATGGATGTCAAGGCTTATCTATGAATCTATATAAAGCATCTGTAGATAGATTATGTTAATCACTGTAGACAGTTTGTGTGCACACTCTCTGAAATGAAATCTTAGAAGAAAGAAGGTGGTATTAGAATAGGCAGGTTGCCATTGCTTACTTTACAGAACTTGTGTTGAACACATATAATCAATTAAACAAAAGCTAATCCTACCTCCTGTTCCCAAGGATAAAATATGTTTTTCAATTTGAACAGCTACTTTGCATTCTCACCAGTTGCAGGAATAGTCCTTCATTGCTTGCCGATGGTGTAAGATTGAAAGGAAACTGAAAGAACAATCAGCTTGACTGTACTTTCTTCTCATTCTTACATAAAACATTTCCTGTAGAACTGCTAAACTTGCATCCCCAGTCTACAATTGGTAAACCTTTGAACAATATATACCACTAATATATCAATCTTAAAATATGCAGAGTCATGATTTCATACTCACAGAGCAAAAGCTACTGTGTGTAATTTCACAAGAAAGAAGTATTTGATAGTTTCTTGTTATTAATTGGCATTTATTGTGAGTCTCACATGCATAAATGCTTTGAGGCAATCATTAATTGATTTACTCATTTTAGAATCACATGATTTTCTTTGAATTATATAAGAAAAGCACAATTTAAACAAGGGAAATTAAAGATGACAAAGCAGCAGCATATGGCATAGACAGGAACAGTTATCTCATTTTGGCCCTGACCTTCCAGTACCCCAAATTGATTTCTTCTTTAAAATGATGCTGCCAATGACAGTTTTATATGCCTCTTCCACTTAAGGAGCCTGGGAAATTTTCTCCTAAGTGACTGTTTCCCAAGTTACATGAGCAAGTAAAAAAATATGTTTATGAATGATAACTATGTGTTTGCATATTTGCTGCCTACTCAACCAATAATAAATCTCTCATACACAAAAAGACTCCAGTATGTGCAGTGTACCATGATAAGTAGAATGTGTTCCCTCTCTAAGTTGATAATATAGTCTACAGTAAAATAAAAAACAATCTATACATGTATTTTACCATAATAAAAATCACTATGTATTACTTATAAAGTACTATTAATCTTATTCATGAATTTGTATTGTAGTACTAAGACTTGAAGAATTAAGTGGTGACATTGATCTTACTTCCAATTCACTTATTTTGTCAAATAATAACTAATTAGCAGGGGACTATAGAAATGAGAGAAAAATTATATGTCAGGCAACCAAAGAAATTATGTCATTCCATGAGGGTGCCTTAATCCTCTTATTTTTAATTGTGTTTCCTTCTACGTGCTGAAAAATTTGTAAAATTTTGTAATCTAAAAGTTGTCCTCACAGTGACTACTTCGGTGGCCAAACATTCTTATACAGATTTTTAAAGCTGACCTTTCATTCACAGCGATCTTTCAAATCAGTGGAAGCCTTGAGCCTACAATCACTAAACAGGCAGAAAAAATGCAGGGGAACCAAATTGCACCCATGGCAACTAAGTGCATAATTAGCCACTAGGACTTCACGGCAAAAGTACAAGTTTGACTCTCTATTGCAACTGCACTTTGTCACCTACAGGCTCACTTAAACACACACATAGATTTGCCTGGACAATACACGACTACCAAAAAAAGGAGCCAGCTTAACGTTATTTCTCACAAAGGACATTTGGCCTTTAAAATCCTCTAAACAACTGAACTCTAGGCTATTTCCTTGTACTCATTCTTTTTTTTCTTCTCCCAGGCAGTATCTTCCAAATATTTCTAAAATGGAATTCATCTCCATGTATTGTTTTCTTCTGTGACTTGTTGAGTTTGCTTTACCACACAGGGGCTTTTAAAATATGATTATGTAACTATGAAATGCTTTTTTTTGCATTTACATTTCTGTTTTTATGGAACTGTACACATAACCATTTAGCACAGACAAACCTTATAAAGCGTAGTCCTCAGAGAAAAATCTAATAAAGTTAAAATTGCTTCTCAAAAATATGTTAAACATATAAAGATCTCAGTCCCAAAAGGTAACAAGTTATCTGTATGAGGTCATGTGTCTATGCATTCCTATGAAGAAAACTGGTATGGAAATAATGCCCAAACCTGAAAATGTGCAAAAAGGTGACTTACCAGCCCTACATTAATCAGTTTTAGTGTCCTTTGGATTTGCTTGATATCCTCAACCAATTATGATATAGCACAGATCTGTAAGGAAAGCAATTAATATGAAGGAAACTAGGATGGACAATATTAATACCAAGTCCCTTTTTCTTTCTGTAAAGATACAAATGACTTATATCATTAACCTAAAGCCTTATTGTTTTCTGACTTTGAAATACGTGTTCTACCTTTCAACAAAGTCAGTAATTTGATATTCACTTATTTCTTCAAATGACTATGAATTTTTCCATCTTTCTCTTTGACACAAGCTTACCACATTGCTAAATTTTACTTTAATAAAGAAACCAGATCTGACACAATTCTTGTTGATGCTTCTCTTTTAAAATCTTGTTGTAGAGAATCACTATTTAAAATAGAATTTTTGAGGCCAGCCTGGTCTACAGAGTGCGTTCCAAGACAGCCAGGGCTATACAGAGAATCCCTGTTTCCAAAATCAAAACAACACAAAACAAAAGACAAAAACAAAAACAAAAACAAAAACAAAATAAAAATAAGATAGAAGTTTCATATCTTGATTGCTATATGCAGAGAAACCAAGCAGGAAGTGAGAAGGAAGCTTCCTTCTGCTGACTATCTCATAAAGCTTGAAGACATGATGCAGGCCCTATGGGGAGAAAGATACCACCTATTGTTTGACCTAGCAGCAAACTATACAAATTATAATACCAACTCATTGGCAACATAGACCCAGTTTTGAAACACTGACACCACTATTATGGAAGGATTAAACTGCATTCTGATAGCAGGAGGGATTCCATTGTTGGTATTATAAATTCCAGCCAGAAAAACATGTTGTAGGAAGGAAAAACCTAATTATATTATAACCCATATGCTATTCAACTCCATTCTTGTTATTTATGTTTTCTCAAAGACAAGTGTTAGTCCTAGTCTTATTCAGAGAAATTTCCTCTTGAAAGTGGTGGATGAAGAGACCCATTATTATTCAAAGTTTTGAGAATAATAATAATAAAGGTATCAATACTTATCAATCAATAGCACTCCTCTAAGGGTTAGTGAACATTATGTAAGAATGTAATACGTGGAAATAAGGGATATAGAATTGGGTCTTCTGGGCACTCTATACCCACTTTACTAGTCCTTGTCTACACAATTAATGAGAACATCCATAGTTATTCATGGCTGGAGGAAGAACAAGAGCCCACCGATGCTTTCTGAGAAATGGTCAGTCATTGCTGTGAGTTGCGTAAACTGTGAGTAGTGGACCCTAAACGCTTCAGTGGAGTGTTAGAAACCCATGTTCACACAGATGGCCCTCACTGAACTCATTGGGTGTCAAAGCCAAGCCAAGCCATATGGATGTGGAAAGGACTTTGTAGGGAGGTAATTGTAAAGGCAGGAAAGACACAAGAGCAGGGAAAGAAGAGTCAGAGTAAAAAGTGAGCGTGAAAGTAAATGCCATAGAACACAGGTAGTAAAATATCTAAAACAGACTTTAATGTACGGAAAGGCAAGAAGACAGGACCAAAGGCCTGCTCAATATCCCTTGGAAACTTCTCACAGTGGTAAGCAGTATTCATCAAAATTAATTGACTGTTTCTTAAACAGGATGAAATTTTATCTTTTCTTTGGCATTTCTTTTCTTCTGCAGTGTTCATCCTCTGCTCCAGGGCCTCCTATCGAATAAAATGACACTTAACTTTTATATTTTCCTACTTTTTCTGACTTTTCGAGGCAATCTCTGTTTATATTACATTTGGTACTTTTGAAGAGTATTAAGTCAATTGTATTAGAGCTTGTCCTTCCCTGGTGTTGTTTAGAATTCCTTCTTTTCCTCCCATGTGTACATTAAGGCTATCATCTTCTGAATGAGGGAGTTACTGAGGCAAATGGTTTTTCTAATTGATATTCATGTATATACCAAGAGTCCAATTTATCAACACACTTCTGAACACTTATCAGTATATGGCCTGTTTCACATCTCCTCCACCTTCTTTACATATTAGATGTTTTGGAAGGATGAAGACCACCTGTACGAAGTAGAAGGTGTGGTCTACCTTTTGCAGGGAAGTAGCCACTAAAATTGTTTTGATTTTGCTGTACATCTGTGTCTATTTCTCTTCATTTGACTACTTATTCATACATACCTGTATATGATTACAGGTAGATACATTTTTGTTTTATAGCTTGAGGTAAATTAAAATAATATTTTATATGAATAAATTTTTTCTGTTTAGAATTTGCATTACTTTCATTGTATTCAGTTTTACATTCTCTCTCTCTCTCTCTCTCTCTCTCTGTGTGTGTGTGTGTGTGTGTGTGTGTGTGTGTATACATCCCTGTATATATGTTTGTGATATTTCTTATTTTTGGCACATAAAAATAGACTCTGTTCATCACAAATATTGCATTCTATATCTAAAGAAACCCTTGCATTTATCTGAAAAATATTGCTGGAAAGCAGACTTAGCCACTTACTGGAGACTTATAATTATTTTATTTTTTGTAAATTATATAGTGATACATTAATTAAACTTAATTGAGACTACACAATATTGGGAGTTTTGCCATTCCAAACATAAAGATATTATTATGTTCAATAGCAAATTTGCTTAGTTGGAGATAAGACTAAAATGTGAGCCATGTTCAATGAAATCCTCCCCATATTACCTACAAGCTTTATAACAAATTAAAATGTAATAATGTAGTAAACATAGCATCAAAATAGGTATGCCTATTCACATGTCATTCATTGACACCTGTTTTATTTTGAGATATCACATAAATAAAACATAATAATTCAGACAATGACACATTGTCAATTTGAAGAAAAAAGTAACTATGTGATCTACATTCTTTGAAGTATTACATTTAACACAATATCTGAGTCTTTGTCTTTCAGTTCATATTCATTTGCCGATAAAACTTTCAATAGGAATCAACTGGAAATCTCTAGTTCAAGGATGTTCTTCTTATTCTGTACTGAACACATGTCCTCATCCACCAGTGATAAGAACTGTATTACCAACCTATGCTGTAGACCACAGGACATTTCTTTAAATTACATTTGCTCTTGCTTTTCATTTTCAAGAAAGATTTGTTGAGTGAGGATTAAGACTGCTATTTTTCTAATAGTTTTACAATATAGAAAAGACATTTGCATTTCTGCATTGACAAACAAATTTTGTATTTAAATAAATTCATCTGCATACCAGGATGGGTATGAATAAGGCTAACCAAGCAACTGATTGTTCAGACATTAAGACCAAATACCAGTAAAAAGTAGACATATAAGACACTATGAGTTGTTTCCTTTTTTAAAGCATAATACATTTATTCATTTAGTTTGTAAAAAGTAATCTCTTTCTGATATAAATTGGTATGTAATGAAAATAAATTGTTTCAACTTCACATTGTATAGTTTAAAATACCAGAACGTATCATCCTTGTAATTTCTCTTTATATACATTTCTGAAACTTAGGTATAAGAGCTTAATATTTAAAACAATATACTGCCCAGAGAATTTTCTGATTTGTAAGTCACAGAATAGAAGCATACAACCTCAGGATAGTTTGATTCATTTTTTCACCACCTTATTTTCAGGGAAATTCAATGTCAGGCATTTGGTGAAGAATATAGCAAATAGTCTCAACAGTATTTGTTGTTGGTTGTAAAATTTTAATAGCCTAGCTAATTCTGTTATAGAAAAAAAAATAGAGAGAGTACACTGAAGATTTCTTTAAGAAAATGGATAATTTTCATGTACTTGGAATTATGCAATGACCATCATGTGCTGTCAGGACTCTTTAAAATGAAAGATTGCTATGGAATCAATTCTCTTTCTTCTAGATAGAAAGTTGAAAATAAGCAGTGATATCTTCATCAGCTCACAGAGACTGGTCCCTTTGTAATGGGGACCTCGAGACACACAATACCATCTTACTCATGCCACTTCACAGTGCAGCTTTCCTCTAAGTACCAGATGCATTTTCCTGGGCTTCATCAGTCCCGGAAGCTCAGATCAGCCAGCGTGTTAGATGTACTCTCCTAGAGAAGATGTTTAATTAGGTCAAAACCATTCAAATTTTAAAAGATGATATCTTCTTTTCCTATTTTTTCAATTTTCTGATGTTTTTCAAGTATGTTTGATACTTTAAAAGTACCTGTCCCTTCTTTTTCGTAGAGACCAAAGTTTTGAAGGGTTCAGTTTATTTCAGGAATAAAACATCCAGCTTACAGATACAGAATAATGATCTTGTCTCATAAGTACTTTGAAAACCCACAGGCACCCTGCCGAAATCTTGAAAGCTCATTCTGCACATACTAGAAAGTAAACATCATTTTCAAAAGCTTTGACTTTTACTTCCTTTCTTGCTCTACTCTTTCATTATTCCTAGGAGTTTTTTGGAGTAAATAAGAAAAGCTTATGTTTATTAATGTAGAAACTTCATTCTTTGTTTTGTTTCTTACATATATCTATGGGCTTTTCTAGTAAAATTATAAAAATTGCAGCATGTAAATATTATATAGGAACATAGTGTATGTGGCCATATCTAGGGACACTATTAAAATTTTGTTAATATTATATATCAAATATGTTAACTCATATCTTATTTGTTGCCAAGAAAATATTTTAAAATGATAAACTGTCTAAAGATTAAAAGGGCCAAAACAGGACTACATACTTGAAATATTGCCATTACTTCAACTAGACAGCAGAGAGCAGTAGAAAGCTAGCCCTATCCAAAAATTAAATCATCTTAGGTTTCATTAATTCCCAGCACAAAACAAACTCAGAAAATGTCTAAGATCAACATTTCTCTCTTGTGGAATGATTTTTTTTGTCGCTACTTTGCAGGTATAGGAGAATACTGAATAAAATTATTAAAAATCAGATTTAAATATTCAATTTTTTCTTAGAAATTGCCACCAGCATGGGATAGAGTTTTTTTTTTTTTTTCAGTGAACTAATTAATGGAATTAGTTTTCCTTCTTACATAATTGTAAAAGTCTTGTTCTTTTTATCCTTTTCTGAGGGACTATATCTAAATTTCTTCACTAGAATTTATATCTATTAGTTGAATAATTCAAGAATTTGGCCAACTAAATCATTTACACAAGGTACTTGCATGTCTTTTACTCCCACCAATTTCAGTTTGAAGTTTTATTTTACTGACTATTTTAACTTTACTCTTCTGTGAAATGCATCCTTATTAAAATTTTTAAAAGTCTGAAAAATCACAAGGATCCACTTTCCCATGAGTGAAAAAAAATTTTTTGGAGGACTGTTTAAGGTTAGCTAAGATGAGGTGCTTCAAATTTCATTTAGTGTTGTTTTAGTTCGATTTCTCAGAAACACTCCAGACACATAAGAGTAATAGACCTTATGTGAAATAAAATGTGTGGTTGACCTGTAAGTGATGTCTGTAACTGAAGTTCATTTGTTTGGAGCCTTGATAATTCTGTTTCTTTGAGTTACTATTTTACTCATTTTTGTTTTGTTTTATCTCACTTTAGCTTAGTCTGAACTGCCTTTTTCAAATTCTTAGAAATTCCATTATTTGGGGAATTACTACATCTAACATTATTGAACTTCAAATAGACACTAAACACATACACCCACCCACCCCACACACACACAAATAAGACATGGGGACACAAATAAAGCAGGTTAAGTTTCTCTGCCTATTAAAAATTATTTCACATTCACATTATCTTATTTACTTTTGAATTATACTATTTTAGACCAAGACCAAGCAGCAAATAGGATGTTAATCTTCGCCATCTGTTTGTCTAGATTTAGAATCACTGTGCAAGTGGATCTGTCAGCTTGCCTATCAAAGCAAGGATCAAGTGAGCAAGGATGACCAAGTGACTGGTACTATTCAATGAAATGGAACCTAGGACTGAATAAAAGAGGAAAAAGTGACACAAGAACCAAGATTCATCCCCCAGTTTTGTCACTACAGATAAAATATGATCAGTCACTCTACTTGTCTGCATCCACGCCCTCCCTGCTGTGATGACCAGTATTCTCTTGAGGGTTTTGCAGGCCCATGGGGAAAGCAACAGTGTCAACCGGCCAGACCCTCTGGAGTTATTGGGACTGGACCACCAAGCAAAGTGTACACATGGAGGGACCTATGGCTCTGGCTGCATATGTGGCAGAGGATGGCCTTGTTGGACATCATTGGGAAGAGCAACCCTTGGGATTGAGGAGGTTCGATGCCCCAGTGTAGGGGAATGCCAGTGCTGGAAGCTGGGAGTGGGTGGGTAGGTAAGGGAGCACCCTCATAGAAGCAGGGGTGGAGGGATGGGAGAGGGGGGTTCTGGAGAGGAGACTTGGAAAGGGGAGAAGGTTTGAAATGTAGATAAAGAAAAACCAACCAACCAACCAAACCAAACCAAACCAAAACAATAACAACAACAACAACAAACTATTAGTCAAAATGGATCTTCCCTATTTCTCTTTAAGTTGCTTTTGGCAAGTATGTGATTACAGCAATGACTATGGATAATACAGGAATTTTTAGGTTTGGATCTGAGGTGCCTCCAAAGGACATTTGATAAAATTTTCATCTCCAACTTTAACATTATTGGAAAGTGTTATAAACCTTAGGGATCAGGGACTAATTAAAATAAGTAGATCACTAGAGGCAAGTTCTTGGAGGATACACTTTTACACCATAATCACACTTCTACTGTTTTCTTTTATCACACCATCTTCACCATGAGCTTCTCACAAGCCTGGAAATGATGACACTTTCAGTGTACTGAAACCTGTGGATCTCAGAGGGAAAGCCCCTGCCATCTTAAATGTATCCTTATTGTAAATGTTGTCAAACCCATGGAAAAAACGATTTAGACAGAAAGCCCAAAACTTTACAGGTCAAACAAGTATCCCATAAAGTACAAGAAAGAATACTGGCAGATTTGATCAGCACATGCAACTGTATCCTCGGATTTTGATTCAGTTTACAGAGATTTCAAATGATTTTTCAGAAAGTAAAAGACAATTTTACTCTTTCCTTTCTCTTGCAATATGGTATAGCAGATGGATTTTGATTGGTTCATTGGTCGTGTCCTTTATAAACTCAATGTCCAGAATTTACTGTCATCCCATTCTTCCTGTTCTCTCTTTAGGAGGAGGAAATGGATCATTATTCTAGAAAGCTATTTCTATAATTTTGGCTGGCGAGATGGCTTAGCAGGTAAAGGAATTAGTGGCAAAGCATAGGAAAAGATCCTGAGTTAATTTCCAGAGCCCACAATTTGGAAGGAGAGGATTGACTCAGCAAGCTTTTCTCAGACATCTACTGGGGTGCAGAGAAATGTAAATTCCTCTGTCTTTCAGTCACATAAATAAATATAAGAAAACATTAAAAACCTGAATGCTAAAAAATCAAGCAATATGCTGTGAAGAAATTATTTGCTCTAGAAAGGAAATATGAAACACTGGCAATTTTACATCAATTTCTAAGTCATTTACCTATCTCTTGAAAAAGACCAAAAGTCTGTTGGATAAAAGATTACTATTCAGCTATTAAAAACAATGAATTTATGAAATTAGTAGGCAAATGGATCAAACTAGAAAATATCATCCTAACTGAGGTAATCAAATCACAAAAGAACACACATGATATGCAATCACTGATAAGTATACCAAGACCAGAAGCTTGGTATACTCAAGATACAATTCACAGACCACATGAAGCTCAAGAAGGAGGAAAACCAAAGTATGGATACTTCTGTCCTTAGAAGGGGAGACAAAATAACCATGGGAGGAGTTACAGAGACAGAGTGTGGAGCAGAGACTGAAGGAAAGGCCATCCAGATACTGCCTCACCTGGGGATTCATCCCACATAGAGTCACCAAATCCAGACACTATTGTGGATGCCAACAAGTGCTTGCTGACAGGAGCCTGATATAGCTGTCTCCTGAGAGATTCTGCCACTACCTGAAAAATGCACAGGTGGATGCTCTCAGCCAACCATTGGACTGAGCACAGGGTCCCCAATGGAGAGGTTAACATAAGGGCTGAAGGAGCTGAAGGTATTTGCAATTCCATAGAAGGAACAAAAATATGAACCAACAAGTACCTGCCCCCCAGAGCTCCCAGGGACTAAATCATCAACCAAAGTGTACACATGGAGGGATTTTGGCTCCAGTTGCACATGTAGCAGAGGATGGCCTTGTTGGTCATCAGTTGGCAGAGAGGCCAATGGTCCTGCGATGGCCCAATGCCCCAGTGTAGGGGAATGCCAGGACAGGGATGCAGGAGTGGGTTTGTTGGTGAGAGGTAGGAGCAGGACAGGGATAAGGGGTTTTTGGAGGGAAAACAAGGAAAGGGGATAACATTTGAAATGTAAATAAAGAAAATATCTAATAAAGAAAACATTTTATCTCTGTATCCTGAGTTGTAACACATTACTGCTTGTTTTGTCCAGTGGTCACATTTAGCTACCAAGAAACTAGAAAGAAAAATGTAATACAGAGGTGCATATAAGACTGTTTCTCTTGGATCATGTGTTAGAATTCTTGTTAAGTTAAGCAAGTATAGCTAATTTGAAAGAACTACAAAGGAAAAAAAAATAATTCCTCCTATCCTTCTGGATGATGAGTTGGTAAATAGTCCTACAAGGATAGCCTGTGAATGGAAGACCATTATGCTTTTCAGTTATTTTAACAGCCTATCCAAGACCATGTGGAACAGAAGGAGCACATAGCCAACAAACAGAAGTTTGAAAAATGATCAGAGTTTTAACTGATACCAGCTGAACCTCAATAATACCAATATCCTTCGCCTAATCCTAAAAATAAATGCCTGTGCTTCTAAGCACAATTATAAAATATTGATCCAATTAAAATAAGTAAAAACCTAAAGATTTAAAATTAATGGCAGGAGCAAAAGGAAGGAACAAAAAATAAAATGCATATGAAACACATAGGAAAGATGAAACTATATTAAAATAACAATTTTTCCACATGGACAGGCAAAATCAAACATTATCTTTTTTCTACTTTATTGTAATTTTTTTTACCAAAATAAATTATAGTGGGAATAAACAATCACCATTACATCAGAGTTGAACAATGCAAACCAAAAATGAGAAAAGTACTCAGGATGAGGTACAAGTATTAGAGCCACTCATTTACACATTTAAGAATCCCATAAAAACACTAAAACGCAAGCATAGCACATGGAGGACCTGCTGCAGACCTTTCTTAGTCAGGGTTTCTATTCCTGGACAAAACATCATGACCAAGAAGCGGTTGGGAAGGAAAGGGTTTATTCAGCTTACACTTTCCACATTGCTTTTGATCACCAAAGGAAGTCAGGACTGGAACTCAAGAAGGTCAGGAAGCAGGAGCTGATGCAGAGGCCATGGAGGGATGTTCTTTACTGGTTGGCTTGCTCAGCCTGCTCTCTTATAGAACCAAGACTACCAGCCCAGAGATGGCACCACCCACAAGGGGACCTCCCCCCTTGATCACTAATTGAGAAAATGCCTTACGGCTGATGCTCCTTTCTATGTGATGCTGTGATAACTCCAGCCTGTGTCAAGTTGACACAAAACTAGCCAGTACAAGACCTGTGCAGGACTATGCTTGCTGCTCTCTCTGTTCCTATTACCTTCAGTTAGTTTATGTAGAGGAAATGTCTCCTGCTATCCTCTCTCCCCCTTGGATCTTATATTCTTTCCACCATCTTTTTTGCAGGGTTTCCTGAGCCCTGAGTGGGAGGGATTTGATGGTTACATCCCAGTTAGAGCTGGTTCAAACATTAGCATGATTAACATTGTGAATGTATAAAGCCATTCCTTCTCTGTATGAATGGCTCAGATGAGGGGATAGGGTTTGGATGTGCTCCCAGGCTCTATCTGGAGTACATACGTAGAAAGGCAGAATAGCTGGTCTTTTGAGTTCCATATGTACCCATATACACATTGGGAATATATGTTCTTGTGTATATAATAATAAAACATAACACTATTTAAAGTACAAATGGGCATTTTTAATCAGTGATGGTTTGTTAGTTCTTGAGAAAATAAAGCTGAATAATTAAAAACATCTCTGTAAGTAGATCAGAACATAAAAGTACCCTGTATTCTATTGTCGCCAATCATCTATCATTAATTTAAAAACATATTTTTCTAATTCCATAAACTTACAAAGACTCAAAGATATGATACACGTATTATTTTAAGTCATAGTCAAACACCGATCTTCTCTACCTTTCTCTTTTCCTTGTTACAAAAGCATCCAAAGATCAAAGGAAAAACCGGCATAAGTAGTCGACTATAATTAATGTGGTTTATGTCTTGCTTTTTTATTTTTATCTGTGTAAGTTTGGAGTTCATTTCCTTAAGACCCATGAGCCAAAGCCACAAAGCCTAATTCATTAAAAATGTCATTTGTAGCTTGTAAACCCTTTTCACTTTTAAACGTTACAGCTTTGCATAATCAATGTTCAGTTCAAGATGAAATATGGATAGAATTCTTCATAATTCAACAGCTTTTTATATGTTTAAAATCAATAAGGCTTTATTCAGCCAAATTGCATAATCTCTCTTGTACTTCTCCTGCAAGCAGAAGAACCACAAATCACAAGCAAGTTAGTCATCTTGGATTTTGAAAAATGTGAAACTCAAAACGGAGAAAAGAAAATGCTCTTTATAGTACTAAACACTAAGTTCATTTGTTTTCTTAAATTTTTTTTTAGAATTATACTGATATTTTTTATTTACATGTCATAGTTGACAATACAAAATTTTATAATTCAAGAAAAATTTAATTCAAACTAATACAACAAAGGAAAATATTTGATGAAATAATAAAATAGAAAACAAAATAAACAACTTTTTATAAGGACATTAAATAATTTAAATTAAAATCATGTTGAAATATTTACCCATGTGTATGCATTCTATGTCTTGATATTTTTGCATGCACTCTATACTAAAGCTTTATTTCTGAGTATTTTAAATAATATCTTGTTTATGTATGAGCTCCTTTCAAAAAAGTGGCAATAAAATTTTATAACCCCTCATACTGACACATTTAATTTATTTCTTGGTTTCGTTTAATTTTTCTTTTGAAACCAAATGAATCAATACAGAAACAATGATGTCATTGATAGGACAGAGCTAATTCAGTACACTTAACTGGAAATCTATCAAAGTGCTTAGGAGAAGAAGCAATATACAGCAGTATCCCTTGATAGAGAATTACCTACTACTTAATATCTGACTGGTGAAATATTTCTCACTCATGGAATTTATAGAACATATTTTAACCACTGTATGCATTCAAATAAATTACAGTGGCAAATTTGTTTCTAAGAGAGAGGCTAGCAATGGTGGTAAAAAGTGGGCTTTGAATTAATGTCTCTTGAGAGCATGGCCAAGTCTGATCCATGCCATCCTCTGTACTTCTTCATAATTTAGCAGTTGCTTCACTCTGACATTTTCATGACCTGAGATGACTGTAAATATTGGATCAGACTCCCCACATGCAACTTGGATTCATTTTTGGCTTTCCTTATCACCACCCATAAGTATCTTCTTTCCCAGCTTTGTTCTTGTCCACAAATTTGACTCATTTTAATAGCCATAGACTAGGTTACTAAAACAGAATGCATTTCTCAAAGACCTGGACAGTAAGAGTCCAAGAATAGGAAAGTCATAGATTAATTATCTGGGTAGGGCAAGAATTATAGCTGACAGGAAGAGAGTTATGGTCAATATATCTGTTTATTTTCCTATGATGACACTACTCACATTCTGAAATTTCTAAACTCTTAATCTAAATTACATTCAGTGGTCTCATTTCCTCAGGCCATAAGGATTTTGATATTGAGTTTGGGGGATACTCAGCAGAATTCAGCTCATAAAATAAGTCTACAGTAGCTCTAGAAAATTTCATTCATACCTCTATTCTCTTCTAAGCTTAATTTCATTTATTTTTCTGTGTGTGACAGAGAAAGAATTTTTGAATGAATGAATGAATGAATGAATGAATGAATGAATGAATGAATGAAGATGGTCACACATGCCATGATACATGTGGAAACAGAGACTAACAGTTGGGAAATTATTCCTTCCATCTACCATGGTATTTAAGAATAGAACTTAGGTCAGAAATCTTGTGCAACAAGTAATTTTACCAAAGGAGATATTCATTCATTCATTCATTCATTCATTATTTTTACAATTACCTTATGTAATGTATGTACATACATACTAGAGAAAAGTGTTCGATTTTATATTTTTTAAATTATGTTTGTGAGAATGATGTATGAGTGTGAATGAAGGTCACACTGCAGTGGTAGATATGTAGCTGTCAGAGAATAACTTTGAAAATGTGGTTATCTCCTAACATTTTTACATGGATTCTAGGAATAACACTCAGTCTGCCAGGCTTACATACAAAGCATGAGCTGTTACACCATGAACTATTGCACCAGCCATGTATTCCAACTGCTTAACTGCTCTACTCTAGTGCAGAATTTGCCATATATATATATATATATATATATATATATATATATATATATAATGTTTATATTATTTAAAAGAAAATTGGAGCTTTTGTCTGACTTAGAATTACCATCACTTGCAGTCCCAAATTCATTACTCAGTAAGGAAATTCAAGGCTTCTTTAATGAGTAATGAACACTTTAGAAATGGAAAATTAATCTGATACTGAAAAACTATATTTCAAACATGTTTACATGGCTACCATAACTACATAATAAGACATTGTTCAATAAATTTTCATGAAGAAATTAATATATATATATGTATATATATACATATATATATACATATATATATATATATATGTGTGTGTGTGTGTGTGTGTGTATGCATGTATGTGTTTGCATATAATTGTACCAAATTTTTCTCTTTGTGTTTTGACAATGACTCAAATGAACTTTTTTCTGTGACGTTCTATAGTTCTATATCTATCTTATTGATCTTTCTTATCAACACTGATAAAATGACTTTTTTTTTTTAGTGATAAAGTAGACTGAAATAGAAGTGAATAATCACATTCTTGTTTATTGGGAGTATCAGCTAGGAGAATTCGTTTTTTGTTTGTTAGTTTGTTTGTGTTGTTTTTGTTTTTGCTATATTTTTTTTTTGTCAGCCTGGTACTAAAGAGTGAACTGCTACAACAAAAAGGAATGGAAGAATTAAGAATCTGTGCTATGTATTGGGCTGAATTTATATGATCTACAGAGTAAAATCTTCCAATTTATCCATGAAGGAATGATGTTTGAAAGTTTGACTTGGGTAGATAGTATGGAATTGTGCTGCCCAAATGTGGTATTTAGGAAGAGGAATTGATCACTTTGAATATAGTTGCCTTCCTCCAAGCCTGAAAACCTGAGTTTGCTCATGAGACCCATATGGTAGAGTGAGATAATTAATTTGCAAAAGTTGTCATCTTACTTCTAGAAATATAACATCTAGAAAATAAAATGTATTAAAGAAATAATAGAACATAACAAGAAAAAGGTATGTCTCTCAAAAAAAAAAAAAAAAAAAAAAACTGTTGCAATTTAAACAGCCTTCAGCAGAGTTCCTAAAATTATCCTTTACACTTGTATATTTATCTCTTTTGTTAAGTTTTACCCAAATTTCTAGTATTGTTATCTTATCTCAAGCATTGAGTTTCCAGATTTATTTCAACTTTATTTTGTTTGGAAACGACTTTATCTCCTTTAAGGGCGATTTCAGGGAAAACATAATTGACTTGTAGGTAAGTTTAGCTTTCTGTATTAATAAACACTGTTTTTTTCCTGTGTGTATTAGTTACTTTACTATTGATGTAATGAAATGCCACGATAAAGAATATTTAATGAGTAAAAAATTTCTTTGCATATATGGCTATTTGAGCATGAAGCAAGAGGAGAGTCATGACAGGAGGAACAAGAAGCCAAGGGCTCATACAAAGTATAACTTAAAGCTTTATAGACTAACTGGAGACCCTCCAACTTTCTAAATCTACTCAGACCGTGCCATTAATTGGGTATCAAGTATTTGAGTATCTGAGCCAAATGGGGAACATTCTAATTCAATTATACTATGGAAAGATAATTTTACTTAATCATTTTTCTGTATCCAAGATGTCAGATATTTTACTGTACACCATAGAAAAATAAAATATTTAAGGACTAATAGGTTACAATGAAATTGAAGTGTGTCATTAAGAGTGCTACATATTTTAGTGGTTCTCTAAAGTTCCTGTGTAGATAAACTATTGACTTCAATTTTCCTATTAGCACCTAAGTACTAATAAAATGACTATGTTCACTTATACGCATATTAAATTGACTTAGGACTTAGGTATTCTATATTAACATTTTAGAAGACAAGTTTTGTACCCATTGACATAAATAAAAAAATATAAAAATCTTACAAGATTTTAACTTTTTAAAATTTTCCAAGGTAAGCAAAAGGAAGGCAAAAGGCACAAATATGATGAATAATGATGAAAGTGATGTTTTAATTACAGAGAATAGGAGACAATGTGGATCAGGGTATAGAGACTGGGGTGGATGAAGAACATAGTTGGGTCTTTTCAATTATGTAAAAATATTTTATAAATATAAATACTATGTGATATCATTGAATACAAGTATTAGATCCATCAACCCACATCAACTTTCTGTTTTTTGCGATGCTTTCTGTTTTTTGCGATGCTTATATTTTTTCAAGATGATTCCTGTTTCCTGTAGGACACACAAATATGGGCTACCAGTACATGTTACACGAAAGAATTGAGTGAAAAACCACAAGTACACCTATATCATTTATGAGATTCAGCATTATTTGCTCAAGACAAGCTTATTCATGCTTGATTTACATGCAAACAGTAGAAGAAATCCAGGATTTTGAATTATCCTCAGAGCATTTGATAAATATAACCATAAAATATCTTACCCAAGTGAAGCACAATGTCTAATATAGTACTGAAATCTTCATAATAATCAGATATGAAAACTAAGGATTTAGCTCTTAAGTGATGAAATTGGAAATCATATTCCTTAAAATGATACCAGCATTTATGACAATATAAGATTTTCGAATAGGCCCTATTTACCAGGGATATATAGCAACTAATATATTGCTTCTCATATTCATACTAACATTGTGTGTGGGCTATGACCTTGCATATCACTTGCCTTCCTAGCCTTTTATTTCAAACAAATTTATGCCCCCATCTTGGGCATATTGGTCACAGGACAGATAAAGTGAATAAGAGTTGTGAGAAGCATATACGTTTTACTCGGACCTACAATTCATTATTTCCTCTCACAGTTCTTTAGACAAATTAATTTAACCAATACAATTTTTTTATGATTTGTATTCTTCACACAGAAAAACAAAGAAGCCTCTGACAATGAAGGAGAATGCATTAACCTCTTAGAGAAATGATTTATGGATGAATTTTAAACAATATTAAATCCTATCATATATATATGTGTGTGTGTGTGTGTGTGTGTGTGTGTGTGTGTGTATGTGCACATATATGCATATATATAATACAATGCATTAAGATTATAATATGACTTGTATGTTATAAATTATAGCATGCATTTGAATTAACATTATATACCTATGAATAAAAGGAAGGTAAGAGTCTTCTAAAGGCAGGCAAATACTTTGCTTTTCTATGTGACATTAACATTTTGAGTTGATTTCTTAAGCTTCTCATAATGTGAAACTGAATCCAAGTAGAAATCTTGAGCAGGTTTCCAAAGCACATTTAAAGAGGACTTAGAAAATCTGCTGATCATATGGACCTAGAACAACATATGAAGAAGTCATGCCAAAATGTATTGGTTGTCAGAATAGCTAAAACATTTAACAGATTTTCTTTCTATAATTGTGGACTAAACACAATGAACATACTCTCACTTGTCTTCTTACTCCATATTTCTGTCTTATGAGAGAGAGAGAGAGAGAGAGAGAGAGAGAGAGAGAGAGAGAGAGAGAGAGAGAGAGAATTGGACAGACTCCCTTTGAAATTCAGGTACAAAAGGGGGATGAACCTTGGTCCAAGGAATAGTGTAGTAAATCTAAATTAATAGTTACAAGAGTTATAAGAATTTGAGTTCCAGAATACTACATTAGAAATTATTTTCTTGTATTTCTTTACTTTTATCATTCCATTCGTTTATATCTCAAATTATATTGGGGGACCTGGGAGGGAAAAGGGGGGGAGGAAATAAGAAGGGCAGTATCAGGAAATGGGGGAGATGTGAGTGTCAGAAAATTGACCAAAAACACCTAGCAGGGTGGATGAGGAACTGGGGATTTCCACTGGATGGTCCCAGACACCAGAGAAATGTGAGGCTCCTGGAACCCAACAGGGATGATGTTAGAGATTCTTAAATCCTTCCTGTTCAGAACCTGGAAAAAAAATGTATCCAGCTGCAATTTGAGTAATGTAGTGCAGGGAGACAAAAAGGGTCTAGAATATGTGAAAACTATCACTAAAGAATGATTCTACCCAGATTCCATATTCAATAACAGGCTTTCAGTACCCAAACATTATGCATCGAGATAAAACAAGAGTTTGGGGTTCTCAAAACACATCCATATTGACGTTAGCAATGCTGTAGTTCAGTTTCTTCAAATATCCTTGCATCATAATGTTTCCATTCAGTGGATGTTTGACTGTTTCTTTAAAAATTCTAAATGTCTATGTGCACCCTACATCCGCTATTAGGATTCCCACCAAAAGGACACATCTATAAAATCAAAAGTATATGATTAGGACCTAGCTCAGACCTATACAGGGTCCATGATAGTCATTTTAGCCTCTGTGCATCATTTTAGCCTTCCTTACATGACTCTTTAAAATGTGTACATTCTCTTGGTGTCCTACACTTCTCTGGATCCCTCTACTCTCCCTGTATCACTTGTGTAGGGCTGCCCTGGCTATCACTCATGTTTGTCTGTCTCTGCATCTGCTCCCATCAGTTGCTTATGATGTCTCTCTGATAGCAATTAGGCTAGGTGCTGATCTCTAAGTATAATAGAATATTGATACTAATTATTTCATTTTTTTCCAATTGTGTATTGTGTGTATTGTGTGTATTGTGTCTCAGACATCCTTTATGCAAATGTAGTGTGAGAGCTTCTCAACCTGTTAATGAATGGAGTAATCTTAAACAAATCATGGATACAAGTTCCCATTTAATTTGTACAGGAACTAACATAATATAAATGTTATATATTGAAACATAAGGTATCTCTGATGACAATTGGAGTAGGCATTAAGTATAACAGAATATAATTAGTAAATATTTTATTGATTTGTTTTTCCAATTATGTTTAGTTTTATCCTGGGTCTCTGATATATCAAACCTTTATAAACATACTGCTGTTTCCATGACAGTGTTTTTCAGAGTTTTGGAAATTATACATTTTCTAAAAGAGGCACATTTTAACGAATTCTATATATTTGAGATACCATGACAGATGTTATGTCACACTAAGAAAATGAAGTTCAAAGTCACAAACAAAACAATGCAAAAAATAAAAAACATAGACAGTTTCGATTATGTTTGATAATTGAAAAACACATCTCTAAACAATCCACTGTAAAATAAACAGATTTTAAGGTAAGAATAAAATAAGTGCAACTACATACATTTACTTTACCTGTGTAGAAAGTCAGGGGTGATAGTAAGATGTACCAGCTTAGAGGCCTATTAAAGAGAAACTGAAGAAAAATAAAATAAAATACCAAAACACACACACACACACACACACACACACACACACTGAAGCCTGAAGATGAACCAAGTTCCAAAAGACCACTATGGGTGTATACTCAACAGTAACCAGCACTCAGCAGTTCTTTCAATTTACCTTTCTCAGCTAGAGAAATAATAGGGAAGAAGTGATATTTAGTTACAGTGATGATGCACATGAAGAGAGGGGGGGGGGAGAAAAGGAGAGAAACTTCTGTGTCTCTGAACTTTCAGGTGAGGATTCAAGTTAGGGTATTATTTTGTTAAGGAAATATTTGAAGGGAGACTAACCCTTTTTGATGATATTACTTTTACAGTTGTAATTTGGAGAAATACCTGGAAATTTTCTTTCTACCGCTGTATGCCCACTATCCCTATCTCTTTTTGAACTTGCATAAAATATGAGTTTGATACCTGAGGTATTGAGGTAAAGCAGTTAGCACTAACAAAAGAGACCTGTCTGAGCTGTCCCAGATAAACCAGACCAAATGCTGAAACAGAAAAGAAAAGGCTTCTTAAATCTTGACTGCTTCCCTGCTCAGGATTAAAATCAATACCAAACTAAAAACCTCTTAGAAACACAACTAAAATGCTAAAAAAATAAACTAAATATGAAGGCTAAAGACTAAAACTAGAGAAGTTTTAGAAAAAAAAACACATGAGATATTATTAGAAATGTTGCTTATACAAATAATTTTAGGCATTCTGAAAGAAGATGAAAGGAGAATCTGCATGAAATTACTATATCAATTAGATAATGAAATATGAAATATCTCAGAACAAACAAGACCACTGATTTGAACAGGTCCCTTTTCAAAGATATGTGAATAATAAGAACAGGCAAAAGAAAAGAAAAACTTTCATCATTCTTTAGTAAACCTAAATGTTCCCGTAGCTTGTAGAGTTTCTTCCCATGTCAAAGAGATTAGAACATAAAGGTGAAGGCTTCATTTAGACACTAACTCGATCATCTATTACTGCTTCACTTTCAGTAAGCAGTATGGATGTTGTCCTAGGCAATAGGGTTCCAATGTCAGACTTCTGTCTTAGAATCAACTGAGATGCTTAGATTCTTAGGGATCTCCATAGGAACCCCATGAGCCAACAACTCAACCAATGCAGGCTAGTCCCAATGCTGAAAGCCTTGTCTGGCTAGAAAAGATGGCCTGTTCTGACTTGACATAATGTCCTCCCATATGAGGGTCCTACCCACAAGACCTGCTTGTCATTGGTGGTGCAAAACCCATGGAAGTGGTCAACCAATATTTGTTTTAACTTGAGGTGAACACCACAAGGAGTAGTCCATGAGCTATATTGCCTGGATGTCAGTAACAGAGACAGAATAGCCCAAAGATCTAGGGTAGAAACAAACAAGTCTCAAAAGAAATTAGCAAAGGAAAAAAAATAAACAAAATGTTTTCTAATGATGTTCTGCTATAGTCATCAGTATTCCTCCAGCAGCAGATGGGAACAGATACAGAAATCTACAGCCAGATATTGTGTGGCGAATTTGGACATCTACATAGGGGCCATCCACTTCAAACATGAGGAACACTATGGCAGAGGGGGAGGAAAGATTCTAGGACTCAGAGGAGATGTAGAAAACCAGGAGCACTTGAAACCTGAATTAACTAAACAGGGCCATAGTGGCCGGAGACTAAATAGGCATCAAAGTGCTTGCATGGGTCTGTTCGAGGTTCTCTGAATAAATACTCTGGTCATTAGCTTGATATTTCTGTGGGATTCATAACTGTGGAAGCAGATGTGTTTCCAAGTTTTTTCCCTGCTCTTGCGACTCTTTTTCTTCTGTTGAGTTGTCTTGTACAGCTTCAGTGTGAGGTGTTTTGCCTTGTGGTATTGTTTCTAGTTTAGTAATGTTTGTTTATTGTCTCTTGGAAGCCTGCAGTTTTCTGAAAGGAAACAGAGGAAGAGTGGATCTTGGGGAGGAAGGGTAGGAGGAGAAAGGAAGGAATGGAGAAAGGAAAAACTATACTCAGCATGTGTTGTATGAGAGAAGAATCTATTTTCAAGTTAAACAAAAAACAATTAAGAAGAGTGAGAAGTTAACCAAAACAATAAAACACAACAAACAGGCAAACACACACAAAAATAATACCTTCAATTATATAGTTCTTTTTAGTAGATTTGATCATTTCTAAGCTGAAAGGAAATACACCACTGGAAGGATAAATGGAGAAGCTTTTGCTTACTGAGCTATTGAAGTACTAAAGAACAAACATAGAACATTGTCATGAATGAAAGAAGTGACTACGTCACATGTGGTTCTCCTTACCAATCATGTTGTAGACCTCAAAGTTTGAGAGAAGAAAATAAGGACAGGGACTGCCAGATGATGTCTGCAGGCAGTAAGGGCCATTTGGGAGGTGATGCAAGTATTCAATATTGTTCTCTATAGTCTCATTGAGGAAAGGCAGGGAAGGAACTTAAGACATGAACCTGAAAACAGGAAATGAGATAGGTTATTCTTTGATAGATAGACATAAGACTTTCAGGCTAATGAATTTAGAAACATTTAATGAGTTGATAAAAAAGGCAAAGATTTAAAACAGATGATCTAACTACAACAAATGATATCTGGCCAAAACTAGGTACTAAACACATTGGAAATATAATATGAACACATTGTCAGTTCTGTATTTGCTTATATACTACAATAAATTTACCAGTATTAAATGTTTTGATAACCGTGCATTATCATTTAAATACCAACACAAAATTGTGGTGCTCAGTCAAAAGATTTTCCCAAGGCCCTACTTATACTTTTCATTTCTCATATTTTATCTTAAACAACCAGTGACGTGTTTTCTGGTGGCTTTTCATTCTGAAATTTCGTATGTACAGAACTGCACAGAAGTATATATTTGATAATTTTTTTGTTGTTGTTTCAAGGTAATAATTTTAAATAAATCAAAATTTGTATATGTTGACAATTATTATTTTATAGAAAGAGCTTTTCAACCGAGGTAATGATCATGGGGGTTTCTCAGTGATATGAATTCAGGTGTATTGTGTCTGTAACAAAGAATTATAGACAACACACACGAGAAGTACTGAAATAGCAGCTGGAATTTAAGTAAATAAGATAAAAATAAAAATGTTAAAAATAAAAAAAGAATTAAAAATGAAGTATACTCTAGAAATGGAGTGATGATTCCAACAATCCAGGGCTCAAGAGCTTCCTCGTTTCTATTTCCAGAGTTTATAATTAAAAAAGGAAAGAGATGGGATTGCTGAAGGAATGGATATTTCATTGACAGGCGTCTGGCATTTCTAGGTTATAAAATTTTATGATACTGTGCTTCTGTTAGACCACTATCCCCTCTGTTATAATAATATGCTGAGTTGCAGTCCATATACATTACCTCTTAAATGGTATGTGATATCACAAAAATCATTTGGGGTCACTCCATTATCTTTAGCAAATTCCCAATCAATATTTTGCATCCATATTTACTACTGATTTTTCCAGAATGTTGAATAATATTTGCACATTTCAAGGGACTGTTCCGAGCAATTAAAGGATCAGAAGGTTTTTTTTACTTCCGTATCCTCTCATGTGTGTGTGTGTGTATGTGTGTGTGTGTGTGTGTGTGTGTGTGTGTGTGTGTGTATTAAAGTGTATTGGAAAATTGTGTTGACTGGTTTAAGGCTATTATGAAGTACATTGCTGTACAATTCTGTATATTTATATCTTCGTTATGTTATTTTAAGCTCTGAGTGTTCATTGAAGTAGAATTCTGGTGGAGCACAGTAGGTATTAGAGCACATTATGCCTTTGTTAAGTGAGCAATCTTGCTACTTAAGTTGCATACTTTGGTATAAAGGAGTGTGAAGATTTTTCAAAAAGGTAGATAGCTGGCAGACTTCGTCAATATTACTGCATTTCCTCAGGAGAATCACTGAAAACTTCAGTTTAACCTTCACTTGTCAAATGAGAAAAATAATGAGACTCTGCCTTGGAGGAGTATGGTGAGAATTTATAACATAATTCTGCATGCAAAATTTTCGCTGCCCTTTTAGTAAAAGGAGTGCGAATTAAATGCAGCTGATTATCTCATAGTTTATATTAGCTTCTTCAGTTGTGGCATGATTATTCCTTCTGTAAGAAAAGTTAACAACACACACATATGCACACACATATACACACATGCACATGAAAGAAAGTAAAAACAAATACGTCTTATTTTTTCTAATGCTTATTAAATGATGCTTTCTTGCTCGACACCGTAATGATCAAATATGGTAAGAAAGATACAAATGCTTGACACCTGTAGCTCATAGAACCTCCCCCTTCCTTTCTCTTAGCAAGGAGCATGTGACCCTTCCTAAACAGATTTCCTCCTTCCTGTACATATGGATGTGTGCATGTGCCTGAGTGTTCTTGCCCTGTAGTTCACAGAGACCACACTGAAGCATGCCCTTCTCAGTTTTGGCATGGAAATGAGATCATTTATGCCAAGTTGCCTAGCTTAATTAATGCCTGGGTCAGTATGGCCTCTAAATAAGGTGGAGTGACTGGAGATATAAGAGTGGCAAATAATGAGAGTATTGGTAATTTCTTTCAAGAGGTCCCCACATTTCTTTGGGAGTCTCAGATTTGGATTTGGTCAAACACCAACAGAGATTTGGGCCTGCAGCACCGCTTTCCTAAATTATTTNTCCTTTGAACTCCAGGCAGGATCTAGCCAGTCACACTTAGAGGCCAACTACTTGCCCATCCTTGGAAGTGTGTCACATCATTGGAAGAGGATTTTATGTATACTGGAAGAGATTGTATGTATACTGCTTGTTTTGGAGTTCAGACAGGATCATGTCCAGCTAATTCCATTCTGAGTCTTAGTCCTGTGAATATTTTTAGAGTGTGGAAGCAAACTGCCTCTGTTGGCTTCATAGTGACTTTTGTCAATCAAGGAGTTCCTATTCAGAGACCCTTGGTGAGTCTCACAGCCTTGAACAACAGCGAGCTTAGCAGTGCACTGGAATGTCATTTAAGATCTCTACTCCATATTCATTTCCTTGTGATGCTTCTTTTGGTTCATTTCCATGTGATGAATAACTAAAAAATAAATAGATATGAGATAGGAAGTGTCTGGTTTCTATTGTCACACTATTTATCTGGCAGTGTCAGCTCTTTAATTCTTTACTTAAGTGAGTCTTCCAGCAAATTAAAGTGTTCTTCATTAAATGCCAAAAAAAAAAAAAAAATCTCTTGTTGAATGGAAGTCATTCTTGATGGATTGCCCAGAGGTCTCCGTCTTCTCTGGCAGGCTACATCTCACAATACTGCATGTTCCCCACCGAG
>NC_034601.1:47586445-47607155 GCF_900095145.1 Mus pahari | reverse complement strand
AAAAAAAAAAGAAAACATGGTATTTGAACTTACACCCTCATGTGATTTACTTACATTATTAGGTTTTGTGAAATTTTACAAGCATTCAGAGTTATATAATAAGATTGCTCAGCCCATGAGGAAATCTAACCTATAGCCAAGTTACCTTGTTAGAGTGCAAGAAAATATTAAGTAGGAAGCCTGGAGGACCATTCAAGTTTCTGACTTGAAAATCTGCAGCATTAAGCCATGTCTCCTGTTTATAAAATTATCTGGATCCTGGAATCCTTAAGAACTAAAGCTATGCATCTGTTCCTCAATGGGCCAATGAATCAACATTTTACAACCTTACATGGAAAATAAGAAAGTTAGTCAATGTGGTCAGAAACAAAGAAGCCCAAATATATCCCACCACCTCTACTACAAGCCTATATTTCTCTTCCTGCCATCAATCAGAAGTTTAAACACAGACAAGACAAGAGGAGCATCAATTAGCAATTTTAATCAAGATGTACACCAGTCTGTACACCATTGTCTATCCCGTGATCTGATAATTTGTCAACACTTTGTGAAATCCTTTATCTGTAGACAAGCTCTTTCTATGGTTGGTAGCAGAAATTCTGTTAGCATGAGAATCCCTCCCCATGTCCCTCCCCTCAAAAATCAAATTTCTTGGTAACTATTGTTTCACCAGTCTGATAATTAAAGACAGAATCATGTGTTTCTTTATAATACCACCATTTCTGCCAAAAGTATTACACATTGTCCAGACTATAAACTGTCTTGATTTGCATTTATAATTAGTCTACTGAAAAAAAACCTGTTATTTACAAAATGAAGGACGAATATAAGTAAAAATGATCAATAGAATATCTTGTAATATTATGCCTATTAATTTAAGGACACATTTAAATGCAAAAAAAAAAAAATCCAAGAGGAAGTCTGTCTAGATCCATGGTGTTGGGTGGCCATTTTTTTTTATGTTGTCATAAATCATCATTTGGCTTTTTATGCTTAGAAGGAATCACCTTACAGGATGAGAGGCTGAACATGGGGTAAAAAATAAAGAGAAAGAAATTGGTTTTCTTCCTAAAGGTCAACGGAAAAATATGGACATTTCCATTTTTATGGTGTGTGGATACAGACGGTGTTACTTTCCAGTTATGTCTAGAGACCTGGTAATGACCCTGGTGATGGAGTCTTCCCTAAAGGAGTAAGGCTTAAAGAGTGAAATGTCAATGCCCCATTCAGAGAATACTAATTTTCTGGGAGATTTGATAGCATTTTAAGTGTTCAGCCTTGAAGTGACCTACTGGACACCCCATTAAAACTATATATATATAAAAAAAGACAACTCAGAATACAGCAAAATGTAGGGCTACAAAACAAAATTACCTAACAAAAGCTAGAGAAATGAACAGCCCACCAAATTACATTTAGTTTATTTGTTTAAGAATACTTGTGAAAATTGTGAAGGATGTTAATAAACTGAGAAAGCATTTCTGTGAAAGCTGTATTTGTCAAGTTTTCTGCTGGTCTTTGAGCAATATTCTCTTAATAATTTGTACAGTCATTTGTCTTGAGTCAAACACAAACATCTTAAAAAGCAACAGGGACTATTTTCACATTGAATTCTCTTCCTATTGACCTATGAAGATGATAAAATCATAAAACTTTGTTTGGGGAGAAGCTTGTATTTCAGATTATTTAATGTATCACATTGTTTTAATGGATAATCTCCAGACACGATGGGTGAAGGTGGGCTAAGTACTCTGAGGAGGTTTCATCTATTCGTTTCTTTATTTGCAGTTGTGGTTGACAGAAACAGGAATCTGTGCTGTGATCAATCTACTCTTTGTAATCCCCCACAAAAATGTCTAAGGTATTCAAGTACAACTGGTTGGGAAATAAAATTTTGAGTGTTTTGTTAAGAAATACCTAAAGTGGAGGTATTGACATCTATGCTCTCCAGGTCAAGTAGGGTAAGAGAACGTGAGAGTAGCATATTTAAAAATATTACAGAAAATGAATAGTTAAAAATTCAGGATATTGAATTCAAATTGCAAAGAAATCAGGAGCATGTTAATGGAGTAGTATTTTTAAATGACAAACAAATATTTTAATGGCAATGGATGAATACAAATTAGTATTTCTCAGTCAGGTGATCACAACTGCCCAGTCATTTCCCTGGATATTTGTCACTATTTTGACTCTCAATTATTGGTTATCACAATGCAGAGGTAATAACAGCAATGGACAGAGAGCAGATGCCATTAAGCACCATGAGAATCACAGGACAATCGGATGTGACAGAATCATCCACAGTACCGACAGTACAAGGTTGAGGAACCGAGTGTTAAGAAAATCAGTGTAATGCATAGTGCTCAAGTAGGTGCTTCAGAATGGTCAGCATCGAAGGTTCAGTGATAACATAAGTTTCCTACCAATGGAATTCCTTTTCTATTCTAAAACCCACCTAAGCAAATGTTCCACGAGTTTCTAAATGTACAACTATTGTGAAAGGGAAGACAGATTGTGATTCTCTTAAATTACACTTTCATTGTTATTGAGAAAACTACACTCTGAGTAATTTCCTCTAAATCATCTAAGTATATGTCTTTCAGCTATCTCACAGAGGTAGATATTTGTATGTATTTTACCTTGTAATTTTTATTTATTTGCAGTTTTTGTTGGACTCCTAACAATAGAATGGGCATGGAGGTGCTTCTGACTCTATTGACTGCTTAGGGACGTTTTCTCTCCTACTGAGATACCTTATCCAGCCTTTTTATGAGAGTTTATGCCTGGCCATTTTTGCATCTTTTTAGGCTGGGTTTGGCTGATATCACTGGGTGACTTGGTTTTTTATGAAGGGAAATATCAGAGCAACGGATCTGGGAGAAAGGGGAATCAGGGTGGCTGATTGGACGAGGAGAAGGAGGGGAAGCTTGGTCAGAATGTATTATATGAGAAAATAGTAAATAAAACAAATACTATATTTATTTTGAGGCAGATTCACACATGCATTGTTGAAATCAAATTCTCTCTGTAACTAAAGGTGTCCTTGAGACTCTAATTCCCTGTTCTTTGCCTCTATATTACTAGAAATTCAGGATTGTAACAAAATGTCTGGTTATGCCTACTGGAAGATCAAACTTAGATTTCTTGAATGCTACTCAAGTTCTGTAGCAAGTGGACCATATTCTTAGCAATTTCCTTTAATTGGAAAAGTTTGATTTTGCTATGTTTGACTATATGTATGCGGCTGTATTTTTTAGTGTATGTTCATCCTGAATACCCTGTAGGTGGAGATTTAGGCATCTTAAGTTTGAACTTCAGTCATCTGATAAAGCAAAACACTCTTTGGACACTGAGACATTGCCCAAGCTCTTATTCTGCATTGAAAGAAAATGCTATCAAACAGGACTACCGGGGAGAAACTGTATCTACAGAAATAGATGGACTGATTAGAACTACACCGATGAGGAGATGTTGGAGTGCTGCCGAAGCAGAGGCTAATTGCATAGCCTGGGCTAGCATTAGGCCACCTGAACTAACATTCGGAAGCAGAGAGTTAAAATGTCTTTGGCATCTGTTGATTTAGTAGACCACCCATCTTTACCAGCTAAAAGTTTCAAATGTCATCAGATTCCACCTGTGTCTCAGAAAAAAAAAAAAAAAATCTCCATCTTCTGTCCATGTCTCTCATGTACCCAGCAGTGTATTTTAAACTTGTCTTGATGTATGGTTTCCTTGGTCTGTATGAGTATAAATCTTTTCCTCCATGTTGGAATTTGGAAAAGGAGATAGTCTAAACCTGTGTCCTTGTTCCATGTTCACACGAAAAGATTGCATAATAAATGACCATATGCCTTTTGTGGTGTGAGCTGTTATTTTCTTTTTCTATCCTTCTTTCATTTCCCCTTTTTAAAAATTGTTCACTTTTTGTCTTTTGTATTAACAATGACAAGTTTCTAAATTGTGTTTATTTTCTATATTTACTCAGTTCCCCTCAGAGGATAATAATGGGCTACTTGTTTCTTATAACATCGTGTAGGGAGAACTCTCTTCACTATTCCTTAGTGGCTAACATTTCAAGTCATCAAACACTGTTCTCTGACCCTCTGTGTATAGATCCCTTTGTTTTTATTCTTGAGATCCCATCTCCTGTGAATATAAGTGCCAAAACATAATTTTAAAGAAAAACAAGCACGAAAAGAAAACATTCTTACCAGAATAGGGTCAAGATTACATTGACATTTATAAGTGGATAATTAAGTTAATGCTCTGTATCTTTCAAGCCCAAATTATAATTTCAATGAACCATCCAATTTAACAATATTTATATGGAACCTGTTCTATACTAAAAATATGAAACATGCTGTGAAGGATAAAAAGATAGGAAAGATTTTTTGGTTGACTTCATTCAGGTCACAATGAGAAATATCAATTACTTAATCTCTATTATTCAGTTTTGAAATGCACAGCAAACTTTTTTTTTTTTTAGTAGTTGGAAAGAAGTGCTTTAGATGATTTCTTTTGGTACAAGGTCTCTTACTCTCTGTACGTTGTCTGGATGTGTGTTTCTGTATCTGTTCCCAACTGTTGCAGAAGAAAGCTTTCCTGGTGATAGCTGAGAATGTCATTGATCTAGCAGAGTGACATTGTAAGTCATTGTATGGCTACATTTCTTTGCCATACCATTGTATTTGATTTTCCTTTAGGCCCCTAGACTATTTGACCTCAGGTTCTTGCTACTTAAATCAGAGCCAGGAAAATGTCCCTTATCATCAAGTAACCCTTTAATAAAATAAGATATTGATTGGTGAATACTACATGCTTTGTGCTACTACTTACAGGTAGGATGCATTTGTAGATTGGAGGGTTTGTAGTTAGAGTGATATTTTCCTTTCTCTTTTGGTAGCATGCAGAGTGAATGCCAATAACACAAACACTAGCACATAGGGGTAAAAATTCAAAGTAGGTACCAGCCCCAATATTCTTTGTTCAATGAGTTGTATAGATATTGCCTTAAGCAATAGAACCATACTGTTTACTTTTGGAGATCAATCAGCAGCACTGGCAATAGCCTGGGTTGTTTGTGGGTTTACCATGGATTGCCTTTGGCCAACAACTGAATGTGATGTAATCCATTCCTGGCAGGAAGCTTTATTTGGTGACAAATGTCCAGTAGATGATCTGTTCATCTGTTTTTGCTGTTGTTGTTTGTTTTTGTTTTACTTGATTTTTGCAATTTCATTTAGATCAACTTTACATGTGTAGTAAGCTTATACTGTATTAGGAAATGATATGACTGCTAAAATATACAATAGTTTTAGTTGTCCAACCCTGTATTTCCTACTGCACTACTGCATTGCCCTCTATCCTCCCGTTCTTGTTTGATTCCCCAACTCCTGCCTTCTTCCATGCATCTATAACTATTCTATTTCTCCTTCTAAGAGAGATCCATTTATTATCCTAAGTCCCTTACTGTATATATAATCTCTGTGATTATGCAAATTGAGGCTGGATTGCCAAAAACTAAACAGTTAGGATTTTTATAGAAGTGAATGTAAACTATATTTGTCTTTCTAGGTCTGGGTTACCTTCCTTAGGCTTTAGAGGTGGGTTAGTGGCTGAAAACACTTGCTACTCCTCTAGAAGACCCATATTCTATTTAGAGTATGCAGAAAGTTGCTGCCATTTCTCTGTCAAGTATAGTTTGAGAGAATCCCACATCCTTATATCCTCTTCTGGCCTCCACAGATACCATTCAAGCATGTGCTCAGGTATATGAAGGCAAAGAAATCCATATACAATTTTTAAATCCCCTAAATACAGTTAGACGTCCAATTGCTATATTATAGATACAAAGTATTTTAGGTGACATGGATCTCCAAGAAAATCACAGGAAAGTTCAGAATACAAAAGATAGGCTAGTTTAACACATGATGATAGGTTTTGTAGAAACTGTGTAGCTGCTGTTGGGAGGGTACTGTCACTTTCTGATGAGGCAAGCAAAGTGGTAGTCTAAATGTTAATAGGCTAGAATGCCATCAGAGGAACCCAGATTTCTGAAGTAGGGCAGATGCTTAAAATTGATTTTTTTCATAGCTCTGAAAATTAGTTGCGATCATAGTGTGAAGTCTACATTGAAAGATAAAACTGTAGATAGGATGATAAATTAATAAATGATATTACAAATGAATAGATATGGACTTCATAACTACAGCCATGCAGTTATGAAAAGAAAGAACAAATACCACCAGTTTTTCTGCAGAAAACCTCTCAGTGTTTGTGTCCTGGGATGAATGGTACTGGGACAACAATATTTGTATTTCCCGACCTATTTTTATGGTCTTTTTTTATTAGATATTTTCTTTATTTACATTTCAAATGTTCTCCCCTTTCCTGGTTTCCTCTCCAAACATCCCCTATCCCTTCCTTCCTCCCCCTGCTCACTGATCCAACCACTCCTGCTTCCTTGTCTTGGTATTCCCCTACACTGAGGCATTAGCATTGAGCCTTCACAGGTCCAAGGGTGTTGCAACTGGCCTTGACCAGCAAGAACTATGCAACGCCTGAGATCCTTCTCAACAGCACTTTATTCAGGAACGCCATTCATGATGCTACGGGGAACACAATGGACTAGCAAGGCCGCCCTATATANTGGAGCGTTCACTGCCCAGGTGCTCTGTGTCTTACTGTTGCCACGGGATAGGCTAAAGCAAGAATCACTTCAATAACATAAGGCTGGGCAAAGAGGACTTGTGCTGAATCATTATTATTATCAGATGGGCAGTGGAAGCCAGTGCCATCTCATTATTGTTATCAGATGGGCAGTGGAAGCCAGCTCCATTCTATAATGGCGAATGATATGGCTCGCAACACAAGGGACTCTCCTCTTTTAAATTGGCTCATTATCTGATCATTTCCAGTCTTACTTTCTCCAAGAAGACTTCATGGTAAATCTAGGTCAATTCATACTAGCCAAATTGCATAGACTGATAATATAGCATCACACAATTTCCCCAATACAATTTGGAAAATATCAGCAATTCTGTCTGTTCCAACTGTAGGATCATCTAAGTCTTGCCCTGTTGATCCATAGATGACGATAGTCAATATGGAAATATAACTGAATTCGTTTTAACTATACATAGAGTACATAAAAATACTTTATTAAAGAGGTTACCTAGAAATATAAAGTACAATTGACACGACAAAGTTTGTCTCAGCTTCAAAACCTTACACAGAAAATGCCTACTCTATGACTGCTTTCTTCTTAACCAACAGTAGGTTTGAGATTCTCAGAAAAAAATATTTTATATAAGAAATTTGTTTTGTTTGCTTCAGGCATAGTAATTTTGCTGCATAACATTATTAACTTATATTATTCTAAGTAATGGGAAAGAAGATACACACAATTTTATAACCCATGATATTTAAAACAGAAGCAGGCAAAGCCTACCCTATTTTTCATGGGGCAATTCCAGCACAGAGGGACAGGAGATGATGAAAGTAGACTGATAAAAATGAGGTTATTCTAAAGGATACTTTTGTTCCTTACTTCTTAGTTTGTCGAACAGCCTTTGAAACAATGGACCCCATGATATTGGAATTCAGTAATCACAAGCAATTGAAGTCTAAATCCTATACCAGCTGGATGAGGAACTTCTCCCCAGGTAAGGAACTCTTAGCTTGTCAGGCACTCTTATAGGAGAGGAGAGGAGACCAGCATGGCTCATTTATGGGTGTGGTTTACCTTGACTAGGACAGGTAACTGTGCCTGTGTATAAGATGCATCCATGACTTAAACCTATTCTTCCTCCCAAGACACTTAAAATATGCTGTGGTCTAGTCACTTAATATTTTTGTCTCGCTTCTTTGAATAAATCTTGTTTTACTGCTCTTAATTATTATTTTTCTACATTAATAGACTTCTTATCTGTGGGTGATAGATCCTGGCTTGTTAGGACTGCCAAAACGTAAGATCTGACCTTAAGATTCATTAAAATATTACAAAGAGAGCCAGGCGTGGTGGCACACACCTTTAATCTCAGCACTCCAGAGGCAGAGGCAGGCAGATTTCTGAGTTTGAGGCCAGCCTGGTCTACAAACTGAGTTCCAGGACAGCCAGGGCTACACGGAGAAACCCTGTCTCAAAAAACAAAAACAAACATAAAAAAGTGTTACAAAGAATAAAATATGGCCCACGAGTTTATTTGTATTATTCTACAGTTCTTCATACTACTGGTAAACACATATGAAATATCTCCAAGAAAATAAAAGCTTATTAACAAATTATAATGCTGAAATATATGATTGAAAATAATCTTCAATAAATCAATAAAAATCATGACCATCTCAATAAAATAGGATAGTTGTACAGACATTCTCTTTCTACTTCACAGAATCATGAAAACCTTCAACACAGGGAATCACAGGCTTTTCTTCTATCAGCTTCACAAAATTAATACACATGTAGGCACATGTGCATGTGCATGCACCCACACATGCACATACACATTCAATAAAATATTTCATTGAAAAACTTATATACTCTTATACTGTTGAATAAGGTTGATACAATAATTGAATAAAATTTGATAAAAGGTTTTAGTGGCAATTTGGCTATAGCTATTGAATATAATATGCTCTACTTTGTAGTAGATTTACTGTAGAGAAATGATCCTTCAAGTCAGATCCAGAATGCTAACTGCATAATTCTTTGCAATTTCAAGTACTTGGCAAACATTATGAGCCCATGGTGAATTTACCCCTCAGATTCTGCTTGATCATATTGAGACATGGATAAGAGCTTGATGCCCTCACTATGTGAGTGTCTAGCTAGGAGCATCCAGATGGTTATAGAGACAGAAGACTTGATCTGAATGTGGATGTGACTATCCAATAAGATAGAATGGGTAAGGAATAAAGGATGAGAGAAAGACTGCCAGAGAATGTTGGTAAGTGATCTGACTGGTTTCAGTGTGCCATGATGTGTGCTGATTTGTCCTACAGAACAGCCTTATTTATCTAATGAACTGAAAACCTTTGTAATCATGAGCTAAATTAAGTCTACTGCTCCCTAAAATTGTTTGTCTTAGATGTTTATCAAAACAATAAAAATATTAAACCCACTCATCAATGCTTAATGACATAGTGACAAGACAATACAGTTGTGAATAAATGTGGGGACTAATATCAATAATCTCTATGACATGTCTGGGTAATTACAGAAACAAGCCTGAAATTTCTATACCAAATCTGTGTTTATGTGAGGAATGAACGAATAGGCTTGCATGTTTTTATAAAAGCAGAATATTTGCTAATCATATTCACAAAAAAAACAGACACAGAAAATAGATTCCATTTGAGGAATTGGTGTTGTGAAAACAAAGAAGAGCTTTGGTATTCATGGTGTAAACTCATGTCCATTTGCATGCTGTGTCCTGAGCCTGATTTCTTATTCTAAACACATGTTGCATCATAATGTTTATGAAAACATAAAAGAATAATAACTATGGTTTCTTTGACTTCCTTGTAAATGGAATTGCTACAATAAAATGATCTGTAATTGTCACCAGAATTTCAAAGACTTTCTCAAATGTTTTAAAAACATTACTTTGCATTGTCTTCAAACCCTTTGAATGTCCTGAATTACATCTGTATCTAAAAATTCTCTTTAAGACTTTATCTTTAATTTGTTTTAAAATTCTCAGCAACAGCACATGTCTTTACATCTAGTATAGAATTTTAATCCACCAACATGGCTGCTCTTGCAAGGTTTTACATCCAAAGATATGATCTTGCTGGAATGTAGACAGGACACATTTTTAATCCCTCTGCTGGAATAAGACACAACATGCAAATGGACATGAGTATAAAATTTATACATGCCTTTGGTATAAAATTTTACTTCTACCCAATGAAGTCTAATTGAGGGATAGACAAACTAATGAATCAGATAAAGATTTGACAGAATGAGTCAGAAATAGGATAGGACTAATTGTCATCAGAACAAACAGAGAAATGAGGCTACGTAAAGAGCACTGAAAAAGAGAGAATTGAATGGACTTCAGTTAAGTGCAGTGCAATTCAATTTCATGCAATTGTGCTCAGTAAGGAACAGTTCAGTTGCTTGCATTCAGAGGCAGTCTTTCCAAGCAGAACAATTCATTCAGAAGCTGAAAAAAGCCAATTTGAATCAGTCAGCTTGTAAAGGGGTTTGAGACAGCATACCTGAGTAGAACCAGCCAGCCTGAGTTCAAAAAGAGCTAGAAAGAATGAGTTTATTCATTAGTAAATCTCAGAGTCTAAAACACTGTAGGCCTAGGTTAGCAGATAGAGGCTGGAAGCTAGAGTCTTCAAGGTCTGGGTTTGTAGAAGTTTAAATTGTATGGAGGCTAGAATATTCTAGAATTAAGCCTAGGACCAGTCTTATAGAAGTGCTCTATGACAGGAGCATGTTGTACTCTGAAAGGCTCCATCTAGCAATTGACTCAAACAGATACAGACATACAGAGCTAAGCAGTGGATGGAGCTTGGGGATTCTTATAGAAGAATAGGAAGGATTGTAGATCCAAAAATAGATAGGAACTCCACAGGAAGATCAACAGTGGTGTCAATTAACCTACACCCTTGGGACTTTCAGGGTATGAACCACCAAACAAAGATCATACTGAGGTTGGACCTAGACTTCCCTGCTTATATGTAGCATATTTGCAGGTTGACCTTCATGTGAGTCCTAAACAACTGGAACTAGTTCTATTCCAAAAGCTGTTGCCTGTCTGTGGGATAGGTTCTGCTAGCTGGGCTGCCTTGTCTGGCCTCTGTGGGAGAGGAAGCACCTAACCTTACAGAAACTTGGAATGCCAGAGTTAGGTGGATACATAGAGGGACCTGGACCTGCTCAGATGAGAAGGAGAGTGGGAAGGGGGGGGAATGGGTAAGGACTGTGGGAGGGGGTGACTGGGAGGGGGTAGTGAATAAGTTAAAAAAAAAGTTAAATTAAAAAGAAATGCTCCGGGTTCAGCCCAAACAATGTATTTGTAAAGCTTGGATAAAGCCCTCATCAATTCACTCCATCTAAGGAAATAAAAGCAATATTTACATTTATAAAGAATCAGCTGGAAAGAAAAGAAAAGAAAGAAAAGTGAGAAAACAACAAAGCATTAATCCACTTGGGCCTATAAATCACTTGGCTAGGTGTCTTTACTCTTAAGAAAGCAAATTTACCTAAGGGCACATTAAATGCATGGCAGGTATAATTATTCTATTACGCAGAAAATTATAACTTCATTTTCTTCCTTTCTATGTTTTCCTTTCAGATGCTTGTCAAAGCCTTGGCATGCTTGATGTTCTTGGCTTTCTCTATTTTCGCAATGCCCTGTTCTCATTCTACCACGTGCAGTTTTAAAACCTTCTATGGATAAGCCTGCCTTACTTATTGAATCCTGGCTCAAATGTAATTAACTTCTCTCTTCTTCATTTTCCTCAACCTGGAGAATGCAAAAATTTATAGCTGGTCTTCCTTATTGTTTTTCTTTTATATTCTAACACAGTTGTCTTTGATATTCCTGTCTTTAGATCTCAGTGTTTAGTATTTACTTATAAATTGGTGTTGTTCTGCACTGTTGAAGACTATTTCTCTTATGGTTATACACCTAGCCATTAACAATTGAGCTATATCTCCAGTATCTCCAGTCCTAATACTAGGGATATGAGACCTGAATGGGCAATCTCCAATAAGAAGACAGGACTTCAGTGGAGGCATAAGGACACCAATCCAGCCACAAAACCTTCAACCTACAATTTGTTCTGCATGTCAAATGTGCTGGTGTAAAAGTGACACAGAAATTGTGGGATTGGTCAAACAATGATCCATATTGAGACCTATGTCATGAAAGGAATACCACCATAACACTTCCTGGAGTCCAGGAACCAGAAGCTAGATAGCCCAGAATCCTAGGGTAGGACAAAACACAACAGCCAAAAATGTCAGTGAAATGATTTCTAAAGATATTCTGCTATATCCATAGACAGGAACCTAGCATAATCATTAACAGAGAGGCTCCATAAAGCAACTGATGGAAACAGATGAAGAGACTTACAATCAAACATTAGATGGTGCTCTGGAAATACTGTCTAAGTGGAGAGGAAGGAAAATAGGAGACAGGGGGGTCAAGAAAATCACAAGGAAACAGAGAGAATAAATTAAACTCTCCCCAAAGGGGCTAAAAATGATAGAAAAAAAAAGGGAAACCTTTGTGAGCCTGTCTTAGACCCTCTGTATAATTGTTATGTTTGTGGTTTGTGTAGTTTGGTCTTCCTGTGGGGAATTCCTGACAGTGAGAGATGGTGCTGTCCATGACATTTTTTTTTTTTTGCCTGGTTTTGGGGCCCTATTACTCTTACTTGCTTGACTTGACCAGCCTTAATATGAAGAAAGGTGCCGCATCTTAGTGCAAGTTGATATGCCATATTTGGTTGATATCTCTGAGAGGGCTAACCTTCTCTGAAAGGAAATAGAGGAGAAGTACATGGGAATGCAGGGTGGTGAGGAGGGACTGGAAGAAAAGGAGGGAGGGAAAACTGCAGTCAGGATGTAATATATGAGAGAAGAATGAACAAAAAATAAAAAAGGCTATTTTCTCCCAATCTTGCCATTTTCAGTTGTCTGTTGTTCTTTGTGTACAGGTGAGACTTTGCTAGTCTCTTTCATTCCTTATTACCATATTTATTGGTGTTTTCTTTAGGCAGTCATGATGGTGAGACTTTACAAATTTAACTTTTCTTATATTTGTAGAATACATTGCTCACAGCTAAAACCCTATTCCTCTTGATCTTACATTCTCTCTGATCCCACTTCCACAATGATCCTTGAGCCTTTCATGAAATAGTTGCATTATAGATGTATCATTTAGAATGGGGATCCACAACTCTGTATTCTGTTGAGTTGCAGTTTTTTTCATAAGGGACTCAATTTGTTACCAAAGGAAGTTTCTTTGATAAATGATGAGAATTATAGTTTCTCTAGAGAGAATGATAAATATTTTGAGGTATACGCTGGTTTACTTAAGTGACAGTTGCAGGTTCCTGTCAAAGATTCATAACTTCACTAGTCCTGGGTATTTGCTTATGTTTCTGGTAGCAGGCATGATTTAAATCTTTTTGAGGAACCCATAATTACATCTAGAGATCCGATGGTTTATTTCAAAGTAGGGATGCCACTATTGTACCTTTAGGTTTATTGGGTCATGGTGGTGGTTCTTTGGTTGGTTGGTTGTTTTTGTTTCTATGGTTCCTAGTCCATTGGTGGGACAAGTCTTTGATTCTCTAGCTTAGAAGCTTGAATGGTGCCTTCTGATACTGTGAAAGGCAGACTTTAGAGAGTAGACTCTCAATATTAATCTGCCTTAATTCCTATGGATCCAGGGACTTGATGCATATTTCTTTAGCAAAATTGTCTTACCTTTCAACTGTGGGCAAGAGCAATAGCCTGTAATATTTGTGGTATCTAATAGACAGCCCTCATTAGCAACTCAGAAGAGAAGGTTAGTAAGGGAATTTGTAAGTCTATTGGTCTTGAACAGAACAATGTCAGTAGAGATGGAAATAAAAACATTTAAACTGTATATGTTTATCCAGACCTTCATATATTACAGGTGTTTTTGACTTTCTGTTAAGAGTATGATTCTGTAGGACTTTATTATTCATGTGTTCTTATTATTTAACTGCACACTCTTTATTATGCTCCTCTTCCTTCCCTTTACCTAATTACAGACCCTCCATTTTCTTCATTTCCTTGTTTCAGTTCACTTTTCCCATACTTGGCCTCCTTTTACTTCTCCTCTCTTCCACACAAAGAACTCTTTCCACTCTCTTGATTATTTAAGTAATTCATGTTACTTAGCATCTGCAAATTTGGAGCTACGAGCCTATAATAAGAAAGGCAAACATCATGTGCCTTCCTTTGTTTGTGTTATGTCATTGAATGTGACCTTTTCTGATAATTTCTGACAAATACCAGCCTTGTCTTATAGTGAGGATCCCGAGGAACGGGTGTTTGTAAGCCACTAAAATATGACTAGAAGTCAAGCCATAGGTATAAACTCTCAGCCTGTGCTCTGCCAGAGACAGTTTTCTCAAGGTCATCAAACAGCTCAACTCTTGCAGACCCAGTTTTCCTTTTGGTTTTTTTTTTTTTTTTTTTTTTTCCTTAGTGATTTGATTCCTAAGAAAAGACAGCAATCATATTATTCTTAACATTGCAAATGAATCCTGAAATCTGCCTGCATTTACAAGCAGAGAAAGTAAACTAGCTAGTGAGATCTGGCTCTCAAATCAGCTCCTACCATTTCTGAGCCAAAATTCACTCTGTCCCTGGCTGACCTTGAACTCAGAAATCTGCCTGACTTTGTATCTTTCTGACAAGCCGACTCTTAGTACAGTTGCCTCTGTTTTTTAGGTCCATGAAGCCTCTCATATAATTCATATTGCATCTTTATATTTTGCTTTGTTGAGAAGTTACATATTTTTGAACTCATGTTTTCAGAGTTCTTTCCCACATCCTTAAAGGTTGTCTTGACGATCCCAGAATTAGTATTTGCTAAAGAACCTAGACAGCCTCTTAGCCTCCAAGACTCATGCTGTTTCTAATTACCATGGAGTCATTAACCGTAACAGAGAGAGCAGTTTCCAAAGGAGGAACATGAAAATAAGAACATTATTATATAAGCAACCTTATGCACACAGCAACTGTCAATACTCTTAGAGTCTCTGGCCCCACTACCCTGCTTTACTATCCATATAGCTTCTTAGTCTTGTGCTTGAAACACTAGCTGTGATATGTTTAGTGAAGAAAATTAAATTAAATGGATATTGATAGGAAATTAAGAAGTCAAACCATCCTTGTTTACATTTGATGTAATATTACAAATAAGAGATTTCAAATTTGCTACCAGAAAACTACAAATGTAAAAGAAAACTCAGCAACATGGAAGGACACCGAATTAAAATGAATAAATCAGGAGACTTTGGGCGTTGGTAGTGTCTGGTTAATGGAAATGGTACCACTACTGGCCAACGAACCTTTTACCCCACTTTACCCTCAAGGTTCTATGAGAATCAAGGTAAACAATGACTGGGGTTTAAACTGTTTCATAAATTCCGTCAGAGTGTTTTGATACTGTGGCTTACTTTTTCGTCATAAAAAACTTTCAGAATTACAGTTATTTAACTTATATATTAAGACTGTAAAAATCTGCCATTTGGCAGCCAGACCAAATATATAAATATATTTTTAAAGGAATGGACATATAGTCAGCTAACTAAAAACAATAATACATGTGTTTATGTGCATGTTTGTGTACATAGTCTTATGTTGCCAAAGTGATGCATGTAGTTAAAAATCTTTGAACAAACTGACCAGAAAACATATCCATAGCACTCAAGAAACTTTAAAAAAATAATAATTTAAACTCTTCCTCTTGTCAGTACAGGCTCATTGTCTTGCATTACTAGGAGTCTACAAGTGGTTAATCTGTAAAACACAAATGGTTAATCTGTGTCTCACCTTATATAACTGTTTAACCACATTTGCTGCCAGGTAGGAATGTGCGGTAACCACGGGACATTTATTTTTGACTTGCTGAACCTGGGCTTGGCAGTGAAAAGTAAAGTTAGGAGTACATAGGTTGATGTGTGCTTTTATATGTGTGTGGAGGGGTGGGGGGAGGTTGAGGTTGATGTCAGACATCATCATCAACTGCTGAGAATTTGAGAGAGGCTTTGTCCATGAGGGTGGAGCTCAGCAATTTGGCTCAACTGGCAAACCACCCAGCTCCAGGGATCCTCTTATTTCCAGCAATTTACACAGGTGTCTAAATGGATGCTTGGCATCTGAATTCAGACCACAGACTTGTATGGCAAGCACTTTATAATCTGTGCCATCTTTCCAATGCCTGAGATTTCTAATTTATAGAAGTGATACAAAGATAGCTTGTTTTTTTTTTTCTTTTTGAAAAAAAGGTTTTGATTGAAAGACATATTATCATATATATATATATGATCTGACCTTACATGCAAGAGTTATGGAACTGTACATTCTCATTTTTTTCCTCCTACCTGTTTGCATTGTATACAGATAGTTTATTCAAAATTACTGTAAATACTCACCAAGGTTATCCCTGCACTGATTTTGGAGATATATTCTATAAAATTTAAATAAATAAAAGAAAAGTAGATGTATTATACTGTTGTACTCTAAAAATAAAAATGATATATAAGTGTTGCTTTTAAAACCCTGATCTTTGGTGTCAAGCTTTCTCTGGGTGGTATTGGGAAGTAGAGAGGGTCAGAATTTGAGTGGAGGTGTGTAGTAGTAATGGATGGGAAACTGGGAGTATCCACTAGAAAGTCCCAGATGGCAGGGATGCAACAGGTTCCCAGGACCCAATGGGGATGACATTAACTGAATACTACAACAAAGGGGATATAGAACCTGTAGAGACCATATCCACTTGTTAGGCATGGCTCCAGGTTGACAGATGGGGTAACATATCAATCTCAAAAATATTAACCCAGAATTGCTCCTGTGAAAAGGATATGCAGAGACAAAGAGTGGCCATCCAGAGACGTCCCCATCTAGGGATCATGCCATCTGTAGACAACAAACACAGACACTATTGCTGATGCCAAGAAATGCTTGCTGGCAGGATCCTGGTATGGCTGTCCCTTGAGAGGCATTTCTAGAGCCTGACCAGTACAGATGTAGATGCTTACAGCCAACCATCAGACTGAGCACTGGGACCCCAATGGAGGACTTAGAAGAAGGACTGAAGGAGCTGAAGGATTTGAAACCCCATAGGATGAACAACAATATCAATCAACCAGACACACTACCTACCACCTTAGAGCTCCCAGGGACTAAACCAAAAACCAAAGGGTACCCATCGAGGGAACCGTTGCTCTAGTTGAATATATAGCAAAGGATTGACTTATCTGGCATCAGTGGGAGGGGATGTCCTTGTTCCTGTGCAGGTTCAACTGCCTAGCAAAGGGAAATTCTAGGGCTATCAGGCTGAGGTGGGAGTGGGTGGGTGGGTGAGAGAGTAACTTTATAGAAGCACAGGGGAGGGGAAATGAAATAGGGGTGTTGTGGAGGGGAAACCAGGAGGGGGATAACATTTAAAATTTAAATAAAATAACAAATTAAAAATAAAAATAAAACCCCTATCTTTACCTCTGTTTTATGTTAAATATAAATAACTTCTTAATGGCAGAGTTGTAATGATAACTATCAATTACATCTTCTTTCTTTTCTTTTGTTTTGTTTTTTTTTCTTTTGTCTCAGTAAGTTCTGAGTGCAAATACTGCTTCAATTATTCCTGTTCCCTTCTAACTCTTCATACTTCTTCCATTGATGTCTTGATGGTATTTTGTTTTCTGTAACTGTGATATGTTTAATTTTTATTTACCTATTTTGTCTTGTTTTAAATATTTAAAAATTATTACTTTAGAATATGCCATTTTCTATCACTGGTTTTGAAAATTTGTAACCATTAGTATTTTTAAATACTTATTTTACTTTATAAATTTTCTCTTTCTTTCTGAGCCAACTGTACATTCCATAGCAATTCAACTATCTCTGTCATGGCCATTTATGTTCATCTTTTTTTGGTTTTCTTTTTACTTCGTATGATTTCTATTAACTTACCTTTAAGTTGAATCTTTCTATGACTGTCATAATTCTAGTGATGAATCAACAATAGAATTCTTAATTAAGTTGTTAGGTTATTTTCTATGACTTCAATACTGTTCTTTATATTATTTTTGATTATTTTCTGTGTTTTTTAAAATTTTTCATTTCCTATTATGTTACCAAATCTGTTTGACTTTCTTTATATTTCTCACTTTTTTCTCTCTACATCATAACATTTTGCCATGAAGTAGACATTTTCTTATGGATTATTGAGCATTATGGTATACTCGTCTCTTAAAAAGTACCTTCAGGTAAAACTATTTTCAATTTTCTGAGTAACCTCCAGACAGTTTTCCTGAGTGTTTGTACAAGTGGCATGTATTCACTGATAATTGGATATTAGCCATAAAGAACAGAATACACACCCCAAAAAGACCCATAGAAATTAATTTAGAAAGGCCCACTCAAGCATGCTTAAATCACACTTAGAATGGGGGAACAAAATAGCGATAGGAGGCAGAGGGAGGGAGAGAACTGGAAGAGAGGGAAGAGGGAAATGTGGGAAAAAGATCAGATGTGGAGAGAAACAGGAGAGAAGTCCAGCAGGCCAGCAAAAGGAAGGGAAATACGCACCTGCTGGAACGGAGGTAGAGGAATCTCTAGGACGTCCCAAAGACCAGAGAGTGGAGGTTACCAGGAGTCAATATGGGTGACTTTAGCCAAGATGCCTAATAGAGGGAACATGAAATCTGTAGAGGCCACCTCCTATAAACAGGTAAGACACCCAGTGGAGGAATAAGGTCACAAACCCACCAACAATAAATACTTTTCACCCAAAAGTTGTCCTATCTAAAGTAAATGCAGGGAAAAGATAGAGCAGAAACTGAAGGAATGGCCAACCAGTAACTGACCCATTTTTGAACCCATACTATGGACAAACACAAATCCCTGACACTTGTAATGATATTCTGTTATGTTTGCAGACAGAGGCTGTCCTCTGAAAGGTTCTATACAACAACTGACTGAAACAGTAGCAGATACCCACAGCCAAACATTGGAGGAGGTTAGAGACTCTTCTAGAAAAATTGAGGGATGACTGAAAGCTCTGAAGAGTATAGGAACTCTTCAGTTAGACCAATAGAATCAACTAAGCTGGATTCAAGGAACTTTCAAAGCCTGATCCACCAACTAAAGAACATACACAGGCTGGAAAGTGTACCCCTGCACATATGTAGAAGATGGGCAGCTCAGTCTCCATGTGGGTTCCCCCAACAACTGGAGTGAAGTTTCTCCCTAAATCTGTAGCCTGATTGTACCCATACCCAACAGGACTGCCTTATCTGGTGTCAGTGGGAGAGGATGGGTCTAACCTGGCAGCCACTGTGAGAGGATACAAAGGGGGTCCCATCCTCTCAGAGGAGAAGATGAGGTACAATGGGTGGAGTGACTCTGTGAGAAAGGAACTCAGGGGCAGCACATGGGATGTAATAAACAAACAAACAAACAAATAAATAAATATTTTAAAGTGTACTTTCATTATGGGAAGTTATTAGTCTATTATTGCTGTTAGTTTGGAGTTTCTTGCTGCCATAAAAATCATATACTTCAAGAGTTTCCAAAAACATATATTTATGTTTCCCTACATATATTTGGATTCTTAATTTCCTCTCTTTATGCTCCCTACAAACTTGTACTATTGTTTAATTGGATCAACACTATCAGTCACTACCATTAGACATTTTGCCTAAGGGTGATTAGTAAGGGGTCATCTTTTAAGCAGTTATTATTTCACCTTCAGCTTAGATAGATACTACAAATTATAGTACCTATAGTATAGACACAAACATCAACATTTGCTAAAGAATGAGGAGGTAATTAGCAAATTTTATTTATAAAAGATCTGGATTCAATCGTTTTATTTATTTATTTTTTGTTGTTCAGAAAGAAAACTTGAAGCCACAAAGGCCTCTCTTTTAATTCCTATATGGTTCTTAAAATAAGAATGACAGTAATTAAATACAAACTCTTTCCCTTCCAACTCCCGCTGTTTCCCTCCTACTCGTTCTCAAATTCATTACTTTTTCTTTTTTTTCTATTTTTATTAGATATTTATTTCATTTACATTTCAAATGCTATCCCTAAAGTCCCCTATACCTCTACCCCTACACCCCTACCCACCCACTCCCCCTTCTTGACCCTGGTGTTCCCCTGTACTGGGGCATATAAAGTTTGCAAGTCCAAGGGGCCTCTCTTCCCAATGATGGCTGACTAGACCATCTTCTGCTACATATGCAGCTAGAGACACGAGCTCTGGGGGTGCTGGTTAGTTCATATTGTTGTTCTACCGATAGGGTTGCAGACTCCTTCAGCTCCTTGGGTACTTTCTCGAGGTCCTCTATTGGGGGCCCTGTGTTCCATCTGATACCTGACTGTGAGCATCCACTTCTGTGCTTGCCAGGCACTGGCATAGCCTCACAAAAGACAGCTATATTAGGGTCGTTTCAGCACAATCTTGCTGGCATATGCAATAATGTCTGCATTTGGTGGCTGATTATGGGATGGACCCCTGGGTGGGGCAGTTTTTGGATAGTCTATCCTTTCGTCTCAGCTCCAAACTTTGTCTCTGTAATCCCTTCCATGGGACTTTTGTCCCCAATTCTAAGAAGGGGCAAAGTATCCGCATTTTGGTCTTCGTTATTCTTGAGTTTCATGTGTTTTACAAGTTGTATCTTGGGTATTCTAGGTTTCTGGACTAATATGCACTTATCAATGAGTGCATATTATGTGAGTTCTTATGTGATTGGGTTACCTTACTCAGGATGATACTCTCCAGATTCACCCATTTGCCGAGGAATTTCATAAATTCATTGTTTTTAATAGCTGACTAGTACTGCATTGTGTAAATGTACCAGATTTTCTGTATCCATTTCTCTGATGAGGGATATCTCGGTTCTTTCCAGCTTCTGGCCATTATAAATAGGGCAGCTATGAACATAGAGGAGCTTGTGTCCATATTACCAGTTG
>NC_034601.1:47581064-47586277 GCF_900095145.1 Mus pahari | reverse complement strand
ATCTTAGCCATTCTGACTGGTGTGAGGTGGAATCTCAAGATTGTTTTGATTTGCATTTCCCTGATGATTAAAGATGTTGAACATTTTTTGAGGTGTTTCTCAGCCATTCGGTACTCCTCAGTTGAGAATCCTTCGTTTAGCTCTGTACCCCATTTTTAATGGGGTTATTTGAATTTTTGGAGTTCATCTTCTTGAACTCTTTGTATAAATTGGATATTAGTCCCCTATCAGATTTAGGATTGGTAAAAATTCTTTCCCAATTCGTCGGTGGCCTCTTTGTCTAATTGACAGTATCTTTTGCCTCACAGAAACTTTGCAATTTTATGAGACACCATTTTTCAATACTTGATCTTCCAGCACAATCCTTTATAGTTCTATTCAGGAATTTTTCCCCTGTGCCCATGTCTTTGAGGCTTTCCCCCACTTTCTCCCCTATCAATTTCAGTGTCTCTGGTTTTATGTGGAGGTCTTTGATCCACTTAGACTTGAGCTTTGTACAAGGAGATAAGAATGGATCAATTCCTATTCTTCTGCATGCTAACAGCCAGTTGTACCAGTACAATTTGTGCAGTTTTTACTTAGAAAAGTATACTGTTGCAATTTCAAGTTGCAACTTTCTTGTCATATGTAGAAGATACTATCTTACAACACATATGTTGGTTTCTGGATCTTACAAACTTTTAGCTTCCTCTTCTTGGATGTCCATTGAAACATAAGTATAGTGGTTGTACTGCCTGTATATCAATTGTGACTAGATATTTCATTTTCATGTATTCTCACATTTTGACAAGTTGCAAATTTCTGTGATCATTCCAGTCTGCAGGAAAACATGCTTTTTATTGATTGTAATCATTTCTGTTTCCTCACAGTGTGGTCAGTGTAATTTTGGGTCATCATTTTGGGGGTCCCTTAACCTTATGGCCATCCTTAATTTATTATGCAATTTCAATTATTTTAGTCTTCACTTATAGATGACATGTAAAAAATATATCCAAGTCTTCATTTTCCATTTTAATTATGTACTTGCCCACTTAGTTCCTTTCCCTTTGGCACTTACATTAAAAAGACTTGCCTAACATAGTTGGTTTTAGTGCTGTCTTTCAGTTATGAAATAATTCCCAAAGATATCATATAAAAACTAAGGAAGTTCATAATGTGCAAAGAAAAAAATCTATGAATGCAATCAGCTGCTATTTATTTGTTGCTTCTAAAAAATGATAAAATACATCAGGAAGAGAATTTCCACAAACTATGACTTAAGTTGGAGGAATACTGAAAGCATAATCACATATTCCTGTACATCTGTTCAATTTTATATATTACTAAAGTCCATATTAATAAAAGTAAACCAAGTAATAATTCTAACAGTATAATATTCTGAGTAATTGTCTTATTATATGTGTCTTCAATATGAAATTTAAGAAAAAATTTACCTGTTTCAGTAGGTTTCTTGTTTTTGTGAACTACTTACATATATTAGGCTGTATTTCAATGCTATTAAATGTGATTTCAAGTTTCAATCATATTAAAGATAAATACTTGTTGGCATTTTGTATTTGAATCATGCAAGATGTCTTTCCCTAACTTCAATTTGCCTTTTATTTTCCACAACCTTAGTTTGTTTATTTGTTCCAAATGATGGTAAGTGAACAAATTAAAGAAAGTGTTAAAATGAAAAAGCTGATTAGCAAGCATAAACAAGTTTAGATTTCAATGAGACCTGCAAAATATCCACAATTAGTTTATATTTGAATTTCATAGGGATACATTAACATCACATAAAGAGATTGAATTTTTCATAATATTTTATGCTTTTCTACTTAAAGGACTATATCTATAATAGACAATAGCATTTAAAATGAGGCAAACACACACACACAGACACACAAACACACCGACAGACACATACAGACACACACACACACACACACACACACTCTTATTTAACTAGCCATAACAGCAAAAACATGCCTCCAATTGAAGAGAAATTGAAGTCTGGGAATATTCCCTTTAGGATGGGTAGGAAAGAAGAGAACCGATGGAAATATATAATGTGGTTTAAAATTATAGATAAATACTGAAAGATACAAATCAACAAATAGCCTAAATATTCTTAACTGAATTAATAAGTGGAAAGTATGAAATTAATCAACTTCCAATAGAAATTCTAAAGGAGAAAATGAAAGAAAAAAAGCCATGCAACATCTGACTACAAGTAAATAATCATCAATAAGAAGATAAAATGTCCCCTAGAAAAAGTTAAAATGAATGGCTATCTCAAAGTTTAACTTTCAGCTATACCAAATACTTGCATTATGTTAATTTTCTCAGGTAAAATAATCACCAAGCTCAACTAAAATTTAATTTTATATTACATACTTAAAAATAAGAAAATACATGGCAATAGAAACATCTTTGGAAAACCATAAAATTGAACAATGATATATACATGTTAAAATTTTAATATATTAATATTTAATTTGTAAAATCTATGTGTTTAAGTAGAATTTAATATACTGATATTCAGATAAAACTTTACATGTAAATGAAAGTAATACATTTAAAATAGATATATTAAATGAAAAAGAAACATGAAACATTAAAATATTTTGAAGATACAGCAGAGTGGCAAAGATATTAATTTTAACTAGTCTGACTGAAAACCAAATACGAACAACAGTTCATAGCATTAGAGGAAAAGACAAATTGACCATGTTGATGTCAAGCACATTCTAAAATTAATTGGTAAAGAATATGATGAAATATATTTTTCTCAAATATGAAAAGTTTTACATAGCAGATATGAATAGGCAACTCCCAATCACTCTGCCTATATCTCTCTCTATTTATCTTCTAGCTATTTTTAGATTAATTGAGAGAGTTTACTTGTATGTAAGGTAAACAGTCTAGCAGATGCGAAATCAACTATTCCACAAGAGTAAAGCATTTATACAAAGTTAACCAAAGATATTCTGAAATGGACTAGAGAAATAAAAGATGTAGAATTGAATGACGAATGTTAGAGTCACTTGATCAAGATTTAGGGTTTCCCTTAGTTGGCCAAATAGAGAAGCTGCTGTTCAATATAGGAAAATTGTATATGTATGCATATGTTTGTTCATAAGTACATGTAAGTATATTTGCAAGTATATGAATGTATGGATGTGTATTGGTATGTGATTTTTCTGTGTGTGTTTGCATATTTATGTATGTTTTCTGACATTATAGTAGGGGGAGAAAAAGAGAAGGAACAAACCAAAAAGGGTGAAAGAGAAAATACTTCCATATCCATACACATGTTTGAGGCCTGATTGCAAACATTTTCCCCATTCCTTAGTATGAACCATAGTGTTCTGAACATCATGCCAAATTTTATTTCAATAGCAAGCGGCCTAATACAGGTGAGGGAAATTATATTTTGATAGAACAGAGAGATGTGTATTTTTTAAAAGAAAGCTAATGTCTTAATATAAATATTATTTACTGACAAGAAATCTAATACTTAGAAGTATATGTTCAAGAATTAAATTATGCTAATGAATAAATTATATCTACATTCAATTGTCAAAGTACTGGAAAAAATTTATTTGTGTTAACTAAGCTTTTGGTGTAGCAGGACAAAGTACCCTCATTGATGGCTATAGAACACAAAACTCTATAGGTTTGTCTGGATATCTATGTGTGCATTCACTGTAAATCTGTATTCCTCGTTCAGTATACAAACTTTAAAAATAAGACCTCATCCCGTTTGGGTCCTGGAAGCCTATGTAGCAGAGGATGGCCTTATCTGGCATCATTGGCATTAATTTAGGGGAATGCCAGGGAGGTGAGGAGGGAGTGGGTGGGTGGGTAGGTGGGCGGGGAAAACCCTCATAGAAGCAGGGGGAGGGGGAATGGGATAGGGAGTTTGTGGAGAGGAAACCAGGAAAGGGGATAGCATTTCAGATGTAAATAAATAAAATATCCAATGAAAATTACATAGTTTTAAAAAAAGACCATTTTTTTCTTTCATTTTATACACATCTCTTTAACTCACATAGATCCATAAGCAATATTGATTGTGAAAACTAATTATTTAGACAATACATTTTATCACGTCTACCTGCCAGAGAAAGATAGCCATGTACAGTTCTAGTCTAAAGTAAATGAAAATATGTTGAACGTGTTCAATCTTCTTAAAGCCACTGAGAACAAATTTGTGACTCCTAGAGGAAAGGAACAATATCTTATATTTTGTTATTAATATTATTAAGAGTTTAGAAGTAATTGATCCAAACTGGTGTGTATAAAGCTTAGAGGTTAACCTCAGCCATTGTAACTGTCAACAACTAATACATTAAAGGGACAGACTCTGCCTGCACCGGTTAGTGATATTTCAGCACTCAAGTGAACTCAGCAGTCAGTTTTACACACCAGAGGAAAAGACTTACCAAGGTCAGTCTAGGGTTAGATATCGGCAGAGGGTCACATGAGAATCTAAATAAGAATTTCATCTCTGTGATTAAACCATTATTTTAATTCCACTATAGTTAAGCTGTTGGTTGAATTTGAAAAGTTATCAAACGTTTACAAATAATAAAGGACTTGCAGAAACTCTACGATTATGCTTAATCTGATCATTAATTTATTTTCCACTGATTCTATATTCCTAATTACACTAGAGAAAGCTGAGATGCTATTTAAAAATAGCTTATTTTAAAGTTATATCTTCTGACTAAAGTGCTGAGATAGGCAACCAGAGAAGAATATTTGTGATCATGGTCTTTCTGTCAAATCTTTCTGTGTAATACCAATTGCTATTGTCACGATTTGAGATTTTTCTCTCTTGATGGTGGCATTTAGGATACAGGAGTTAAAACTATTCCTTTTTGAACTATTATTTTAATGTTTGATATTATAAATATATCCTTTCCCCCTTTGTCCTCTATGTACTCCCGTACACCTCCATTTTGCTGTCTTCTCAATACAAATTTATGATCTCCTTTTTTATCCATAATCGGTGTCATGAAGGCACAAAGACACACACACACACACACACACACACACACACACACAAACAAACACTCATACACATACTTTACACACAGAGAGACAGAGAGACAGAGAGAGAGAGCAAAAGAGAGAGAGAGACAAAGAGAGAGAGAGAGAGACAAAGAGAGAGAGAATGAGAGAGCCAGAGAGAGAGGGGGGAGAGGTAGAGGGAGAGAGAGAAA
>NC_034601.1:47577378-47580844 GCF_900095145.1 Mus pahari | reverse complement strand
AGAGGGAGAGGGAGAGGGAGAGGGAGAGGGAGAGGGAGAGGGAGAGATTCCTAAATAAATATATAAAACAAACTCATTTAAAATGATGTTACCCATATGTTAATGCTTTCTGGGCTAACCAACATTTGGTATTAAATATAAACTGTGTGCTCCTCCATGGGAAGATTATTTATTTTGCTCTTAGCATTTCTTAGTTGACTTTAGTTCTTTGTCTAGTATTGAGGCTTCATGAACTTTCTCCATGCCATATTTGAATATGCATAGTGCTGTCCTTTTTCAGGTGACATACAGGCACCCATATTTGCGATACCATACTGACAATTCTAGTAGACATAATCTCAAAGAAAACCTACTGTTCTGGCTGTTGCATTTTTTTCTGTACTGTCTTTCAAAATGCTCCCTGAGATCTAGGAGCAAGAGTGGTTTTGTAGACACATCACGTGGGATAGGGATCTTCAATTCTAAATTTTTGATTGACTGAAGTTTTCTGTATTGGCATTTCTAAGGTAAAGATTCTTCTTACTGAGTGCTGAAAACTTTAGTTCACTGAAGAAAACTTTAGTTCACTGACAGAAGATTCTAAAGGACTGAAGCAAAAAGTAGTTTTACACAACTATGACATTCATGATCCACTACAATCACAAGTATGGCAAGATAATACTAAGGGTGCAAAAGTGGAACACATAACTTGGCAGTAAGTGCAAAAATAAATAATTGGACTTAAGGCCAGCACAACAAGATGGAAACCTCACCTGCTACTAGAAACCTAGTTCATGATCCAGGGTTAGTGAAGTCACAGACTTGAAGGGAAGGTACAACTGCCATCTTATTAAACAATCAAAATAGTTAACTACAGTCTTAAAAATTCTTGAGAAATAAATCAAAATTCTACTAGAGAAAAGCCTTAAAACTATGTCAATGGTGGGAAATTTGTTATTCATTTATGTAATGAAAGCTGTAGCTTAGTTTTACAGGATATGGCTGATATACAATGCTACTAATTATAAATAAGAAACAAACTCCAAAAGCATTAAGGACTCGGTTGTCAAGTACATGCCAATTGGTTTGCATTATTTTAAAGTATTTATATTCATAGGAGGAATGATTCAACATTTAAACATTATGGCAGTAATACTGAGCACCTATGAGTATTTGTGTGGATCACAATATTTTTCTGCAGCAATAGATTATTCAGGATGCTACCTTGAGCTCCAGGAGGCAAAACGGATGTCATACAGCACGCAGAAATGAGACACTACACACAGGAAGGTCTGTGGTGTTTGGCCAGGCAGCAGTCTTGTAATTGGATCTGAGGTCTGACAGAACTAATAGGCACAATGACAGGAGGTGATGGAGGCCCTTCTGCGCTGGCCTGCTGAGTTGATCAGATCAAGGGAAGTACTGGTCAGTTTTTTTCTAAAAGTGACTCAGAGCCAAAATTAGATTTCTGAAAGTTTTCTGCTATCTGATGGGTAGAAACAGAGAAATCTGTTGCTGTCTAAACAAGAATAGATATATTAATTAGATTGTGAGACTGTTAAAATTTTATATGATTTTAATTCATTTTGTAAAATAAATAAATATCCTCTTCCTATAATTTTAAAATTATATGTTGGCTACACATCAACCTCTCATATTCTCACTATTTTTTATGGTTTCTTTTCAATAAATAAAACAGCTAAGTCACACCATAAAGCAATAAATAACCAGACCAAAATCTGTATCATGTATATCAGTCCAAGTTTCCTTATGGTGCATATATACCTACATACCCTTTCCTGTGTAGTTCACTAAACTTTCACATTATTTAGTTCATGCTAATGCACACATCTTTAATTTTGTAGTTTACAAATAAATAATTAGTAATGGATATTGTTCCATTTAGTTCTATGCTGCATTTTATGGTGGTAGGTAATAATAGATGGGCTTACAACTCCCCCTCACACACACATAAATGTATGGCTATTGTCAGCCCTGAGCTCCCGGATTTGTCAGGGATAGGCATCCCTGCCTAGCCAATAGTTCTTATTCTACTCTTTAAGTAACTTCTGTTTGCTTTATTATTTTTTTTTTTTGCTTACTTTCAATTTTGAAAATAATTTCCAAGAAATTTAAACTGTCTTAAATTATATAACACCAATGATGGTGTCAAGGTGTTACAGTATTACTGGCCCTTAAAAGTGCAAAAGCATCAAGACAAAAAGATGAAACTGACCGTATCTAGTCAGAAGAGAGTTGTGGGAAGAGTCACAGCTCTCTGTCGGCTGCCTTTGCATGTCTGGGATACTGTTATTACTGGATCTACTAATTAGACACCTTTTATTGTGAGCAGGTTAAAAGCTCCCTCATTCGGAACATTTGGATACTTAACTAATGTGTAAGGAAAATGAAATAAAAGGGATGAATAATATTGTAATTTCTTTGCTTTTATAGCCACATGCCTTGCTCTTTCCCTCTGAAACCTTTATAAATTTTATAATTTTTCATTATCTTTCTATTATTCTTTCTTCATTATCATCTTCTAAAGCACAGACTATGCAAATGTCGAACTTCCTACTTTTTTCTATTCTCACATTAGTGTTTACTCTTAGCCTATCCATTAAAGCACTTGACAGGTTTTCTGTTTTAGGAGGGCTGTTTTACTATCATCCAATAAATATAAATTTTTGAATAAATGAGAATGACTGAATGTGATTCCTAGGTTCAGAATAAACTACTAGAAAATCTTGTACCCAAGTCTGATGCCAGTACAAATATCCCAGCATGCTCAGTGATTCTGAGGGAGAGAAAGTGTGAAGCTTAAACATGTCACCCATGTTAGACTTTCTAAAGCTAATCATGCAGGTGTGTGTAACAGTCTTTGCGTTGTACTTTCCTTTAAAGAAGAGTCCATCAAAATAAAAATGTGAATGATTTGTCATCAATAACAATTCTTCTGGATACAATAGTTTTTTATAGTATAAAATATGGTACATCTTAAAACAAACAATAAGACTATCGTTTCTCTGGCATCGTTTACTTGTAAAAATGAGTCTCTAAGGAGTGAATTTCATAATTGGATGTAGGGAAAAATTTACTGCTGGAAAAAGGATTCTCAGTTGGATTAAAACAAACAGAAAACTGTATAGAGAATATGGATCTATTATATTTTTAGTGTCTCAACCAATTGACATAAAATAAAGTCTTTCAATAAACCACAATATATTGACTTCAACTTTCTTTCATAAACTTCCTGTATAAACTGAAAATATTGACTCAATCCCTGGAAGAATCATATATGATACATATGATACATATGATACATGGCTCTGGTTTTATGTGGAGGTCTTTGATCCACTTAGACTTGAGCTTCGTACAAGGAGATAAGAATGGATCAATTCTCATTCTTCTACAAGAATATATATATATATATATATATATATATATATATATATATATATGTGTGTGTGTGTGTGTGTGTATGTGT
>NC_034601.1:47565160-47575160 GCF_900095145.1 Mus pahari | reverse complement strand
TTTACAGTCCAGTCTTTATTCTCCTCCCAGTCCACCCAGATTGATCTTTCTTAATTTCTAGCTTTGTGCCATGTGATGAATGAAGTCTGTTACCACATCTTTGTCTGGATGTCTGTGAGCCAAGAGATTTCTGTGGATTTTAATTCATTTAAGTTCCAGCTTTCTTTCCTTTACAGAAAGTAAACCAAGGTAAGAAGGGAGGCAACTCTCAGATTACTCAATGAGAAGCTGTAGAGAAACATCAAAGTACCACATAAAACACCATTCTAAATGAAATGTGAACCAAATGCAATAAAATTCCATGTGTTCACCATGCAGCACACATTGAATGACAAGTGTGTCAGAGGAGTGTGACACAGAGCTGAAAAGACAATTAGGTAGGAAAGGTTGACTCTGAGTTAAGAAGAATTTCCTTCATCACAGTGTAATGAAACATCACTCAAGGTGGCAGGATTGGCAAAGTGCTGATGGTTTCTTTAGTCCTCAAAATGAATGTGGTACAGTCACTCAGTTGTCAATATGTTACTTACTCACTTTAAGACACATTGCAAACGACAGCCACCTACTTTAAGAATATGGTCCTTGGGGAGTAGTAAAATAAATGGCTATGTTAGGTACTTTTTATTGCAGTAATAGAAATATTATGAACAAGAAAATATATGCAAAGATGAGTTTTGTTTGATACAAGGTTTCAGAGAAATAAAAGTGCATCATGGCCCAGAGACAGAACAACAAATGGCATGCATGATGCCAGGGACAGGAAGCTAATCTTCAAATGCAAGCAGTAAGCAGAGACAGAAAACTGGATGTAGAGCAAGACTGTAAGCTCTTAAAGCCTTCCTCAATTGAGGCAATTCCTCCAGCAAAGTTACATCTCAAAATCTTGCCAATCGTTATCAATTGGAAAAACATGTTAAAATTGTCACCTATCAGGGACATCCTCATTCAAATGACTGTCAGAACACCCTTAATACTGGAACAAAGAACGTATTTACAGATTACTGCCACCTTCATTACGAAGGTAGTGCAGGTTTTTTTTTTTTTTTTTTTAATTCCAGTAATAGTTCTTGGGTATTTTGTCTGTTTTATCATAAACATTAAAAAATTACTTTTCTCATCTTACCTTCCTGATCAAATTCATTCTATGAAAGCATTCAAGTTATGTCCCCCACTTTATTGCAAATTTATCCCTTTATGTATTTACTGTTAGTAATTTTCTATTCTAATATTACATTATTTTTATGTATCTTGATTTTCTATTTGTTTATGATTGTGATTCATAAGAGCCATTAATACGGCTGATAAACCCATGGGGTCATCAGTGATGTAATGAAGAACCTACTACTGACTGCCCTTACCAAGAAAAGACTATCCTCTCCAAGATACCATTAACTAGCAAAAATTTCTCAGTTAATGGGTGAGGCCTTGGAGGACCCCTCCTGACTCATTGATGGATCTGAAAAGGATACTAAGACTGAAATTATTGAAATTTGATTCCCAGAACTCTATACCAGGCAGCTCACAATGGCCTAACAAAATAGTTCCAGGGAACCTGATAGCTTTTCCTGGCTTTCATGGACATCTATTACTACTACTACTACTACTACTACTACTACTACTACTACTACTACTACTACTACTCACACACATGCATACACACACACACACACACATACGCACACGCACAAAAACACAAAAACACACAAAGAGAAAGACATAAAAACATAAAGTTTATATACATGGACACACAGATCCAAAAAAAATTAGCAAAATAAAGTGTTATTAACACAATACATATTGTAATTAAGTAGATTTCATTAATAGATATACAAAGGAATTTGGGGAATATCATTCTTCTTGAATGTACACATAATTGCCCTTTACTATAATGAAATGACTGGAATGCAAACCTAAAGTCTGTCACCTATTTATTGCGGACTATAGAGAGATTATTTTTCAATTCTTTACTCATTAAAAGAATTATTTTATTGTGTCAGTGTGGAAGTTAGCTTAAACAGCTTGTTAATATGAAAGCAGAAAACAAAAAGTTTTAATACTTTCTGTAAAAATTTTATCTACAGAAAAAAAAACTTGAGAATTATTCAAAATATGTGTATAGGTGAAGTTTAACTGAAAAGTATAGTTGATATTAGGCTCAGGCATTAAAATCTGCTAGTTGGGTTACACACATTATTTTACTGCATATGTAAGAGTAAGTATTCTTTTGGACTATAAACTAAATATATACATTTGAAAAGGGAAAATTAATAAAAGTACAAGTGATTTTTACTTCAGGTTTTCTCCTTTCTCCACGGTTTTGTGTTATGTAGTGTGCTCCCCATCACTTAAACCAAAACCATATGAAACCGGTACATTAAAACACTAAACATGCCAGTTCACAACCATGGATATTAAAGAACTGAGACCAAAGATTTATGTTGTTGGACATTTTGTTCATGACTATATATTTGGGATTTTGTAGAATTAAAACAAATTAAAGAGAACATATTTAGAATCACCATTCTTTGAAGATGAATTTTCAAATTTTATTATCTTCCTGCTATTCTCCTGTGTGCATAACGCATTGTTTTACTAAGTGCATTCAAGCCTGAAGTGCATTTGAAAGACCAAGAACTGTTCAATTATTAATCAACACATATATATCAGACAATGAAGAAGTTCAAATAGGATAGATATTTAAATTTAAACAAGATTTACTCATGTTAATTTAACAGCAAAAAGAGTAAAATGAAGAAACACAGAATCATTGCTCACAGTTCAGAATGAACTAAATTACATTAAAGCATAAATATTGTGACAAATATCTAAAATCAAAGAGTTAAAAACATATAAAACTTTGTTCTTGAATGTCCTCCTCCCCTACTCTATTCTTTATGTTGATTACCTTGCCTCTCATTAGTGCCTCTTCCCTATTTTTCAGTTTTAAAGCTTGTCATTTATTGTTTTGGGAAACCAATTAGTTTTCATATAGTAATTTTATTACAATTTCCCCTTTCCAAATGTCCTCCAGATACACGACACTTCACCCACTATGCAAATTGATACCCTTTAATTTCTTTTTCTTGGTAGAATACACGCCGACATCTAAAAATAATGACAATAAAATAAAATAAAACCAAAGGAAAGAAGGATAGAACAAAACAAACAAACAAGAGAAACTGTCAAAGTAAAAGCACAACAAACACATAGAAATGCTGAGGCACACACATTTGTGCACACAGAAATCCCATAATAACAAACTTAGAAACAGTTATATAAGAGAAAAAGATGTGTAAGGAAGAAAAATTGAAAAGCCCAGATAAAGCACCATGAGACAAAAATTATCCTAAAATAACATTGAGCTAATTCTGATGGCCATCTCCTGCTAGAATAGACCTTCTTCATAAGTCTGGTTTGTATATCCATTGAGATTTCATTGGAGAAAATCAATGTTTTTCCTTTGGAAGTTGATAAATGTTCTAATTTATGGATGGTACATTGTATTTACTTCTCTCTGTGATAGAACCCCATCTGGAGTAAAGGTCCTGTTCAGATTGCCACAGTCTCTGAGAGTTCATATGTGTATCACTCCTGTTGTGTTCAAAATGCCTTATTTTGTTGGAGTTCTTCATCCCCAGTGGCTCTTTCAATCTTTCTGCATCCTCTTGCACAGAATTCTCAGTCTTGATTGTGAGGACATTGATAGAGTCATCCCATTTAGGACTGAATTTTCCAAAGACTAAATCTCTGCACATCATTCAGTTGTGGGTCTCTATATTTGTCCCCATCTACAAGAGGTAGCTTTTATAATAACATCAGAAAGAAATCATTTATCTATGAGTATAGCAACATGTCACTTAGAGATATTTTATTGCTATATTTCTTTAGCAGAAAAATAGTATTTGGGTTTCCTCTAGACCCATGGCCTCTCTAGTCTCGTTCCTGGCTGCCCAGACAGTGTTTGAGTTCTGTCTCATGCAGTGAGCCTTAATTCCAGATATTTAATGGTTGGTTACTCCCTCAACTTTTATGCCACTATTGCAGTAGCTATTTTGCAGTCAGGACACCAATATCTATAATGTTAATAGCTGGGTTGTTGTTTTTCTTGCCTCATGTGTAGAGTTCCTTCCAGTACCAAGAATGACAATCTGTTTGTGGAACCTTATGTAGATACCAGCTTGACCATGGGTGAAGTATGTAGATGTTATCTTCAGCAATAGAGCCTCAGCACCGGTTTTGACAGGGAAACATATAACCATGGTGTTATTGTGGCTTGTTTTGGGTTTCAGTGGGAGCCCCTTTGATCAACAGCTTGATTAGATGTAACCCACTCACCAAACTGGAGGTTTGGTGGCAAGAAATATCTAATTGGGGCTTTGTCTTCCTTGTTATTAGAAGACTCCAATTTAGCTTTCTTTCTTATATGCATATATTTTATGTACATCTACTACAGACTTAGAATCTTCTCCTATTATATGATTCCTTGTGATCCATCTAACAGCCCTTATTTTTAAGTGTTCCTTGCTATATTTTGTTCTTTCCTCTTCTATTTCCCCTTTCTGCATTTGATCCTCTTATTCCATTCCCCATCAGTTTGAATAAAATATTCTTATGATATCTCAGCTATATCACTGTTTCTGAGGTTAAAACATCACAGATTGTTAAAAAAAAAAAAGTGACAATCAAACTTTATTTTAAATCACAATTTACTTTGCATATTCAATGTAACTTAGCTTGAATATATTTTGTTTGATGTCTCTGTAAGAAAATTTCAGAGAGAAGTCAGTGCTTCAGAAAGTGGTATTTTCTGTTTGTGAACAGTTATTTGAATTTCATTTTCCTTCCTTCTGCTTTTCGGGTGGAATGTCAGAAATAGGTTCACTTACCCAGCAGTTTGTAGATACTACCACTGTGTCACAGACCCATACTGAGTTCAGGATACATACTTGGCACATCAGTAGGTCAGCTTTTATCTAAACATATACAGTCTTGGCAAGCAAATAGATTCAGACTTCATTAAGTGTAGCTGTGTATGGAAGATATGCCTGTATACCACTTCTGTAGGGAAGCCAGTAAAATATTTGAAAATATTTAGTGTTCCCTTAATTTATTGATCAGTTGTGAAACACAATATTTTTTGGTTTATTTTCTTATGATTTATGTTTATAGCTTTGATTTCAGAAAAAGGGTAAACATTAATGAAAAATTTCCATTAAAGTCTAACTTAAATATTTTTCTTGACTTCAAAGCCTATAATATAGACTATGAAATTAAGCATTCTTTTAATCATTTTTAAATGTATATATCTCTCACACTTTAAAATTATAGTAGATATAGGTGTTATGAACTTTATGTTATAAAATTATAAATTAAAAATTTACCATTATTATTATCTATATCATAACAGATAACTTTAGTTATCTTTTCTTTCTTTCTTTCTTTCTTTCTTTTAGATAGGGTTTCTCTGTGTAGCCCTGGCTGTCCTGGAACTCACTCTGTAGACCAGGCTGGCCTAGAACTCAGAAATCCACCTGCTTCTGCCTCCCACGCGTGCTGGGATTAAAGGCATGTGCCACCATGCCCGGCATAAATTACTTTTCAAAGCAGTTTATTTCTAAAAGATACGGGAGTTTTCTTATACATAACAATTCTTTTATATTATCTGAAGCCTGAAAATGCAATTTTTAAAAATCAATTATTCAAATTATTCAGAACATTATATTTCTGGACTATCGAGAGTCCTTTTCTCCCTTTACTTCCTGAAAAGAAAGTTTTATGGGATAGGCACCAGAGAAGAATGCTAAGATGTGTGTTCAAGCCAATACCAGTCTTTGTTAGGCAGTTGGTGACTACACTGGGTATTCAGGATGCTTTATCAGGGTAAGCTTTTAAGCACAAAGACCATATTCTCTATTGGCATACTTTAGTTAACATGAACATTTAACAAGAAACGGAAACCAAAAAGTATTTTAAAAAACCAAGAGTCATATATTTGGAGAATTTTCCAGATCTATGGACCTTGATATATCAGGTTTTTGTTTTCATTTTGGCAGGTGGTACTATCTACGTGCTGAGATTTATGGCTTGAATGGTATTTCCATCATGGAGTCAGGTATGCTAAGGTCTGGCAGCCTTCAAAGCTCTGAGGAGCTGTCACAGAAATTCAGGCTACAGAATGTGTCATCACCTCTTATCATGGAGGTATAGGAAGAACAATTTTCATGCTCTATTTTCATCCTCTATGAAAAAAGATGTTCTGATTTTGTTTTACATGGCTAGACTATTTTATATATATATATTTTTTATATAGAGTAGATACTTGCCAAATATTGGAATAAATTTTGCTTTGAGTGTTCCCTCCTGTAAGATAAATATAATTTCAAGGTTAAATTGTAAGTAAGTTTGCTTTTTTACTTTATAATTATTAAAGATATTTGATTATTTTGATCTTAGTTAATAATTGCTTCTATTTCAAAATATTAAAGTTCTTTTTTTGGGCCAAGTTAACTACTGTGAATTTTTTTTCCAAGTTGAATCATGTCATGGAGTCATAGAATGTGCATCACTCTCTGAACATCAGTTACATGTATAAACAGTTTGACAAATTTCAAAATTCAATGACAATATCATTTCTTGGTTTGTTGTCTTTAAAAATAGTTTAATAGGCTGGGCAGTGGTGGTGCACACCTTTAATCCCAGCACTTGGGAGGCAGAGGCAGGTGGATTTCTGAGCTGGAGGCCAGCCTGGTCTACAGAGTGAGTTCCAGGACAGCCAGGGCTACACAGAGAAACTCTGTCTTGAAAAACAAACAAACAAAAGATAGTTTACAAGTATAATGATGATAGTATTAATTATACTTCATTTCTACAGTTAGATATTATGTATAAGAAAAAGAATCTTCTATTTTTATTTATATTATGATAAGCATACAATGAGATTTCAAAGATATTGATGAGTGAATGATTACTTAATTGTTAGACTTCCAAGAAAAATGAATCACCTAGTTAAATTATTAATACTACTGTTATCTGTGTCCCTTGGGATTAGTTTTATCTACATAATATAGAGTTTAAAATATACCATTTACCATTGATATTGTAGTGTCCTATTCATATACTCACCATCCATATATATAAACAGTGCACCACCCATAAACTCACACAGTTATGACAGTACAAATCCAGAGACACTACTGTAATCATATGCTTAGCTACTAAATTGACCTCAAGAAAACTGTGCTTTACTATGTGAAATCCAGTTGATACTTGATCAACATAATATTTAACACAAATTTTAAACACAACTCTGAATTTTAAAAGACCTAATTAAGAACTTTTATATAGAGGTTTCAAAATAAGATTTAAAGGTGTGTTAAAGTTTTGCAAACTTAGACTGTCATTATTTATCAGTGCTAATAAAAATAGAGAAGATGGATATACTGTGTGGTTTTTTTTTTTTTCCTCAAAATGTCATCATTTCCATAGCAATAGACTTGACTCTACAGAAGAGTTGTGTGAGAGCTGATATCACCCTCCTTGCTAATCACATTGTTTCTTGGCAGGTGAGTGGAAAAAAAAAAAAAAAAAACAACACCCATCATCTTTATTTTCTAACAAAGAGTTCAATGTTCTTATTATGGCAATGAAAGATAAAGCAGTTTAGTCATTGATTTGTAACTTATGTGGCTATTTTAATTTTTTTTTACCCTATTTCCATATGCCACCAGATGGGCTTGCTGACAGTATATGATCCATCAAAACAAAGCCTCTTGATATGAAGTAGGGGTATGCATCCAGGCAAAGCTCTCTCCAATTGTAGACTTGAATCTGATTACAAATGTGAGCACCAGAGCTTGAGACGAAGCAGCAGGGTAATGCTTTACAAAGTGGCATTCCTTGATCTTTCTTAATTTGACGAAGAGGCCATTTATCACGTTCTCCTGAGGGGGGAAAAATAAGTACATGGAATCTAACTTACATATCTGGCAGGCAGTAAAAGTAAATTGTTTTCTCTTAACCACACAGGGTCTTTCTGAAATAGCCATATACTATTTGCATCCTCACAGGATACTCAATAAAATAGTCAGGTGACTTTCTCTGACATAAATCATATGCTAAGCAGATGGATATAAACACATAAATTATTGCTCAGGACAATATGTCATTTTTGCTGAATGATTCAAGCTTATACTTATCTCAATCTAAACATTTGATGTCATAATGCATACTGAACAAATTAATATAGAAAGATATCTAATTTATCAGGGTTCTGGTTTTGTGTTTTTGGGTTTTTTTTTTTTTTTGTTTTTTTTGTTTTTTTGTTTTTTGTTTTTTCTAGACACAGTTTCTCTGTGTAGCCCTGGCTGTCCTGGAACTCACTTTGTAGACCAGGGTGGCCTCGAACTCAGAAATCTGCCTGCCTCTGCTTCCCAAGTGCTGGGATTAAAGGCGTGCGCCACCACTGCCTGGCCAGCGTTCTGAAAAGCCCTGATAATTAGATAGTTTCTTTTTTAGTCTTTCAATGTTGTTATAAAACACTATGATGAAAAGCAACTTGGAGAGGAAAAGATTTTATGCTTAGAATGAAGGAAACTCAAGGCAAGAACTCAAGGTACGAGCCAGGAAGAAGAAACCAAAGGAGAGCCATGGAATGTATCTAACTGGCTTGCTCCTCATGGCTTGCTCAGTTCTTTTTCATATACCCCAGGACCACCTTGCAGGGGTACCACTCGGAGATGGCTGGGTGCTCCCACTTCTATCAGTGTTTAAGAACACAGAATAAAGTCTTGCTTATTTTCAAGCTATGGGAAGCATATCCTCAATTGTGCTCTGCTCTGTTGAGGTTTTGTCTTTTACTGATGATTGTAATGCAAAATGCGGATACCCAAGACTTGGAGTTTGAAATTAGTCCCTGGTACCCTGGCCCCAATTTAATTTTGACAGGTGAATAAAGACGCTTACAGCCAATGACTGGGCAGATGAGACACAGGTGGGATTGAGGTTGGAGTGGGTTTAGAGAGATGGCCAAGGAAAGAAGGGAAGAGAAGAGAGTTACTATGGGGAAAGAAAGTTCAGGAGGGAGAAAAGCATGGAATAAGGAAAAGGAGGCCACATGAGCTTGCAAATTGGAACTAAGAGCAGTCCAAGTGAAAAAATATTCCATAGTAATTTATAATTTTGGGTTATCACTAGGAAGGTAGATCCTAACAGCATGGGGTGGTAGGTTCATTCAGGAACATAAATGGTATAAGGCAGGGAAGAAGCTCTGTGCTCTTGTTTTTAAATAGTTTCTATTTCACCCCTCTTTTCAGATATGCCTAGGTTTGTGCCAAGTATACAAAACCCATTTAGTATGAACAGCTATGTTCAAAGTCTAGCTCATTCTTATATTTTTTTATTGGATATTTTATGTGTTTTTATTTCAAATGTTATCCCCATTCCTGTTTCCACTCTGGAATCCCCACCCACCCACTCCCCCCTAACTGCTCTGGCATTCCCCTACAATGGGGAATGGAGCCTTCATAGGACCAAGGGCCTCCCCTCCCATTGATGCCAGATAATACAAGTGTAGCAGAGGATGGCATTGTCTAGCTCATTCTTAAGAAATTTGTTTGATACTCAAGTGTACTACAGGAAATTCTCAAAGAGATGGGCAGACTTATGGTTTTGAAATACACCAGACACATGACATTCATTCTTAAGGAATACAATACGTACTGCTTTAATTCTTAACTCTTAATATAAAACCTAAAATGTAATTATCAAGACAAAAATTAACACTGATCACTTGTTTAAAATCCCACATTTAGTCTTGGCAATTACCTTAATAGTGTACACTTCAATTTTGGAGTACAATGGCCTGTTTTTAATTCTTTGGGGTATTGTCTTAAATTCTATAATATTTTTTCATTGCAGTTCATTCATTATGTGTATGTATGTATGTATGCATGTATGTATGCTAGCATTCGTGTGTATAAGCATGGACACACACACATACACA
>NC_034601.1:47561660-47564725 GCF_900095145.1 Mus pahari | reverse complement strand
TTTTGTTTTTTGTTTTTTGTTTTTCCGAGACAGGGTTTCTCTGTATAGCCCTGGCTGTCCTGGAACTCACTCTGTAGACCAGGCTGGCCTCGAACTCAGAAATTTGCCTCCCTCAGCCTCCCGAGTGCTGGGATTAAAGGCGTGCGCCACCACCGCCCAGCTAAGTCCATAAATTTTAACATTCTATTCCCATCCATTATACCCAGATACATTTTGTATTTGTCATTTTTTCTTTTCTACCCCATTGCTCTCTTTATTTTCAGCATACCAATTTCAGTTACTCAGTACATTAAAACCATCCATATCCTGAGTCTGATATGCAAATTTACCCAGAATGCACATGGTGAGATGTTATTGATGTGTCCCTTGGTTTTGAAATATTTTAATGTCCAGTAAAACAGATATAGTCTTTTTGGATGGGAGGAAATACTTTAACAAGAAGGTACTCTGTAGCCTACATACATAGAAACATGGAAACCAAACCAGTCACAAAACTTTGTACCTACCATTTTTCAGGCTTGCATGATATCTTGGGGCAATGATGACACAGGGCTTATGGAAGTGGCCAAAGAATATTTGGTTTAACTTGTAGCCCTCAACACAAGAGACAGGCTCAGGGGCTGCCTAGGACATTGGTGAAGGCCAGGAATCAAAGTTCAATCTAACTTAGGTATTTGTCAAATCATTGCTTGGAGGTACCTATAATAAAACAATAGTGAAAGAAAGCACACAGAACCATTCATCGAACTGACACAAGGACAAGTTTGGAGCATTCATGTTATGGGATGTCAAGGCTCCAGGAGACTATGTTTCCATGAACTTTTTACTTCAGGACTGCAGCCAAGCATTCAGGCTTGTGTAGCTGACTTCACTGGAGTGACTGTGGTAGTTTTCCAAATCTGATGTTTTCATATTTTCTAAATTTCACTGATAAGTGTACTCCACATAAAACCAGAAACACTAAAACTTATAGAGAAGAAAGTGGAGAAAAGCCTCAAAGTTAGAGACACAGGGGAAAAATTCCCAAACAGAAGAGCAATGACTTGTTCTGTAAGATCTAGAATCAACAAATGGGACCTCATAAAATTGCAAAGCTTCTATAAGGCAAAAGACACTGTCAATAAGACAAAAAGGCCACCAACAGATTGGGAAGGGATCTTTACCAATCCTAAATCCAATAGGAGACTAACATCCAATATATAAAAAGAACTCAAGAAGCTGGAGTCCAGAAAATCAAATAACCCCATTAAAAAATATGGTACCGACCTAAACAAAGAATTCTCAATTGAGAAATTCTGAATGGCTGAGAAGCACCTGAAAGAATGTTCAACATCCTTAATNATCAGGGAAATGCAAATCTAAACAACCCTGAGATTCCACCTCATACCAGAATGGCTAAGATAAAAAATTCAGGGGACAGCGGAGGATGTGGTGAAAGAGGAACACTCCTCTATTGCTGATAGGATTGCAAGCTGGTACAACCACTCTGGAAATCAGGCGATTCCTCAGAAAATTGGGCATAGTACTACTGGAGGATCCAGCAATACCATTCCTGGGCATATATCCAGAAGATATTCCAACTTGTAATAAGGACACATGCTCCATTATGTTCATAGCATCCTTATTTATAATAGCCAGAAGCTGGAAAGAACACAGATGTCCCTCAATAGAAGAATGGATACAGAAACTGTGGTACATTTACACAATGGAATACTACCCAGCTATTAAAAACAATGATTTTATGAAATTCTTAGGCAAATGGACAGATCTGGAGGATATCATCCTGAGTGAGGTAACCCAATCACAAAAGAACTCATATGATATCCACTCACCGATTAGTGGATATTAGCCCAGAAACTTAGAATACCCAAGATACAATTTGCAAAACACATGAAACTCAAAAAGAAGGAAGACCAAAGTGTGGATACTTCATTCCTCCTTAGAATGGGGAACAAAATACCCATGGAAGGAGTTACAGAGACAATGATTGGAACTGAGATGGAAGGAAAGACAATCCAGAGACTGCCCCACCCAGCAATCCATCTCATAAATAGCCACCAAACTCAGACACTCTTGTATACGCTGCAAGATTTTACTGACAGGACCCTGATATAGCTGTCTCGTATGAGGCTATGCCAGTGCCTGGCAAATACAGAAGTGCATGCTCACAGTCATCTATAGGTTGGAACACAGCACAGGGACCCCAACGGAGGAGCTAGAGAGAGAACCCAAGGAGCTGAAGGGGTCTGCAACCCTATAGATAGAACAACAGCATGAACTAACCAGTACCCCCAGGGCTCTTGTCTCTAGCTGCATATATAGCAGAAGGTGGCCTAGTAGGCCATCATTGGGAAGAGAGGTCCCTTAGTCTTGCAAACTTTATATGCCCCAGTACAGGAGAATGCCAGGGCCAAGAAGTGGGAGTTGGTGGATAGGGGATCAGGGCAGGGGGGAGGGTATAGGGAACTTTTGGGATAGCATTTAAAATGTAGATAAAGAACATATCTAATTTTAAAAAGTTGAAAAAACATCTAATAAAATATTGAAAAAAAGCATTTGAAATGTAAATAAAGTAAATATCTAATATTTCTTTAAAAAGATATATGTAACTAAAATACAAAAAATTAGAATGCTATCCATTCTTAAAATGAATGCAAAATTCAGTGAATCGTAAATTCAATTCTTTCTACAGACTGGACACAACTCATAGGATAAGCATAAAAGAGTAGCTTTTTTCCATAATTTATAAACAATCTCTTTGTTCTACGGATGGTTTATTTAATGTTTGTGTGCATATTGGTCACAGAGTATTACCTATTGCAAATTTTAAGAGTGCACGTCTTTAGTTTGGACTCTAATATAAATTTTCAGTTGAAGGATTTCTTAAACATTTTCCTAGTTAAGAAAAAATAGGTTTTCCTTAAACGAAGTTGAATTTTCAAAATATAGGCTATCTCTCTCTCTCTCTCTCTCTCTCTCTCTCTCTCTCTCTCTCTCTCTCTCTCTCTGTGTGTGTGTGTGTGTGTGTGATCTTTATTCTTAGTCACTTGACCAAAAATACTTAG